>NC_069797.1:48779751-49082781 GCF_027406575.1 Nycticebus coucang
GTTTAGTGTTAACCTTGGTTAATGTGAGTTTATAGTAGTATGCAATCTGAAACTATTTCTGGGGACTGGGCATATTTCTTTTTAGAAATCAGATGATGAGAGTAAAACTATAGCAAACAGTGGGGGATATTTTATGAGATTTTATGACAGTTTTGTTATATAAGAAGTTAATGTTACATTTTTAGAAATATCAGAAAAGTATAGTTGACAATACTTGGAGAACATTTAGGTATAAGGAATGACAGAGAGATTTATCACTACGTTGTGATGACGGGGGACTCATCATGTCCTTTCCCTTCACTTTCTCATTATCTAAAAGATCAGTGAGAAGCAATGCACCTACCCCTAGTATCATTTTCCCATAGTATCTATGTTAAGAAAGATGAAATAATGCACACTAACACATTCAATTCATTGGAAAAACTAAGGAGTCTCATTTCCTGCTCACTGAACATGTCTAGATCTATTAGTAAGGTATGGCTAAGAAGGACCCTGCTCCACGAGGTCATGCAAGAATCCAGGGTGACATAGATCTCTCTATCTCACAGATGGGGACCTCCTCTTTAAGACAGAGGGAGTAGTAGGAACCAGATTTGCACCATTGCCTAGTATGGACAAAATAAATGAAACAGCGCTTTTTAGATATTGGACACCAGGCTGCACACGGAAGTGATTTCTGAGATAGAAAAAATAAACAAAGTACCCCCAATTATTGCTCCAAGTTACTGCTTAGTGAGAGCTTGCAAGTTGCAGTTCTAAGAATGCAAGAGGATCCTGTTGATCTCACACAGTTCAACTTTTTGAACTGTGTGAGCTGGACTTTTGAGAAAACTAAGACAAGTAGAGTTTTCAGCGGAGAAGAGCTTTGGCTATCGGCCTCCTCAGTGCTTTAACTGAGCTCTCCTCAGGGCATGTGTATGAAGAAAGTCACTGAGGCTGGAGAATGAACCACCTGAGACAGACAGAGGCCATAATTCTCAGAGCTCCTACATAGCTAGTCACTCTTACTGTTTTTGTCATGGTTGCTGTTATTGTTGTTGTTTCAGTTTTGGGGGAGTTATATGTGGATACATACGATTAGGTTACATTATTTGCATTTGTAAGCTAAGGTACCAAGTCTGCCATGTACACCGACATTGTACCCCATAGGTGGGAGCTTGCTGAGTTCCCTCCCCTCTCGCCCCTTCTTGAATTTAATTGTTTTTCTCTCATGTGGCCCTCTAGTTGTTGATCTACTGTGTTCCGATTCTGCTGGGTACACAGAATTGTTGGTTTTCCATTCTTTAGATACTTAGGAGAATGTTCTCAAAATCCATCCAGGTAAATACAAAAGATGCAATGGCTCCATCTTTGTATGGTTGAATAGTATTCCAGTCTGCAGTTTATTAATCCAGTCCATTTGTTGTTAGTCACTTGGGTTGTGTCCACGTCTTTACAATTGTGAACTGAGTTGCTATAAATATGCCAGTGCAAATTTCTTTATTATAAAATGATGTTTTTTTCACATGTCCTTCAGTAAAAATCTCATAGTCTAAGAGTCTTGCTTTAAACTCTATTAGAAATAATCAAACTCTGCTGTGGGCCCACCAAGCAGGAAGCACTTTCCTGTCTCTCTCAGGTCCTACAATCAGTCATTCCCTGTGGTTAGGAATCTTACAAAAATGTGTCTGCTCAGAGAGGATAAGTAATTTGCCAAGACCCTACAATTAGACAGTTCCCAACAACGAGTTCTTAACTCAGGATTTCTAAGTTCAATACTTAGTGGCAGGGAACCATGTGATTTTAGTTCTTATGCTTTGTTGATTTTTTTTTTTCGAGACAGAGGCTTATTTTGTCTTCCTCGGTAGAGTGCTGTGGCATCATAGCTCATAGCAACCTCTAACTCCAGGGCTCAAGTGATTCTCTTGCCTAGGCCTCACAAGTACCTCAGACTATAGCACCCGACACAACACCCAGCTATTTTTAGCTGAGGGGTCTCACTCTTGCTCAGGCTGGTCTCGAACCTGTGAGCTCGGGGCAATCCACCCACCTCAACCTCCCAGATTGGCAGGATTACAGGCATGAGTTACCACACCGGGCTTGTTGATTTTTTTTTTTTTTCAAGGAATAAAGTAAAACTGCTGATGAGAAATACTTTACTTCTTTTCTTTCTTGTTTTAAAATTTTAATGTCAAATTTCAGCTAATGTTTTCCATATTATATAAAAAATGAAGAATCTTCATAGGATTCTGAACTGAACCAAATACATTTTAAATACAAGTCTCTGTCTTTTATAATTTATAGAAAATCTGAGTGTATTGAATGTATAATTACAGATAGAGAGTCACAAACAATCAATGAGAGGCATTAAATTGTAATGATAGCACTTCATATTACCAACCAGGAAATGTGTTGGTAATTTACCCAAAGTAATATATACAAGGGGCTTTTGGTATTCAGGCAATGGGAGTGGAAAGATCATCATAAAAGATAATAGCTTTGAGTTAATAAGCCTAAAAAAAATTCTATTTCCAACAGTATATGAATGTAATTTAACAACCATGTATCTTTCATGTTGAATTAGTCAACTATTTCACTAAAGCACTATTTGAAATAATGTAGGTGTATTTGAAATGTCCCTCCCATAAATTTAGGAAATGTTGTTGGAGATAACACTCTAAAGGGGAGAAAAAGAATAGCAATGATCTGAAAATGATCCTGTACAGACTTAGAATCACAACTCTCATATAACTTATAAAAATAAAAGCAAATTTGTCTTCTTGCCTTCACCAGACAACATTTATTTAGCATCCACTGTGTGTTAACTACTGTGCATTTTACAAAGGTACGTGTTAAATTTACTCAGTGTAGAGTATAAATGTCTTAACATAGTAACTAAGAAAATGCGGCCAAGGCCATAGTCACCAGTTTGATGAAAATATTTCAAATGGTATATAAAACCAGCACATTGTACCCCCAAATTGCCTGAATGTACACAGATATGATTTTTTTAAAAAGAAAATTTTAGGGATGATCTTGTCCTTGTTTTTGAGGATTTCATCGTATGGTTGGAAGGGAGACAGAGAAACCCTGAGATATGAGATCAAATGCATTTAGCATGACCACTGTATGTCCAGACGTGCTGTGGTGGGTTTGGTCTCTGCCCTTACAGACCCGTCCGTCAAGCTTCTCCACAGCTTTACTGCTGGGAGGCTGAACTCTATGGACTGTATGAATAGGAGCCAGTAGCAGGAGACAGAAGGACAGCAGGTAACTGAGTTAGGGTATTTATTCTCCCTGTCTCTTCCCTGCTGAGTCGCTGCAGACTGGCTGTGCCATGCCCTTCTCTACACTGCCATTGTCCCGGGGATTCAATCACAGTTCATGGTTGCTTCAGGCCCCAGGGTGGTAAGGGTGACCCACTAAAGCTAGTGCTGTGGCTTTGTACTGTGTCCTTTATTTAGTTTCCTTAAATCATAGCCGCAGTATTATAAATGATTGCCTCACTAAACTCCCCTCAATTACTGAGTATCAGCATGCGGTTTCCTGCTGGGATCCTAATAATGTAGATATGTACAAAGTGCCAGGGGCAAATACATGAGGCACATAAATAAGAGAGGACCTAGCACTTTTCTGAGGAGTCAAAGGCATTTAAAACCCCTCCAGAGACTATAAATGAGCTAATCTGGAAACTGGAGAGGTGCTTCGCCGTGTACAAACTCAGCATGCACCAAACTGCGTAACTATTGAACAAAAGGTAATTGGTGAAAGTTAAAGATGATGGCAAGCAGCAGAAGAGATGTGTTACGGGGCGGTAAATGACACTGGTAAAGAGTTAAGCCTGTGTTCTTTGCAGACAAGTGTACCTATTGTCTGATGGAAATGTCTTTTTTAGTGTTTGGCACAACTTACTTGGAATAGTAAGTTTTATTTAAATGCTATTCTATACGGCATTATTTTAGACCCTTCGGGATATGTGGGAGATTTAACAGAAGTGTCCATTGAGTAGGTGAACCACACTGGTAGTCAATTGCCTTCCCGAGAAACACTCTCGGTTATTTCTTATGTAGGTGTCTCGGCCCTGAAATTCAGCCCTTTCACTGTAGGCAGCGTATGTCTGAGACTTACTTCTAGAGCCATCACATATTTATTTCGAAAGGAATGTGAAAGATTTCAACAACAAAAACATTAGTCGAAATGACCGACTTTGCAGTCAATTATGTAATGGACAGATAGACTTCTTTACTACACATTTACCCAAAGTAAACGGCAAATGACAGCTACTAACCAATTGTGTATGACGCACTTTGTGAATTTAATCCCACCTTATCAAGTGCATCTGGGTCTGTGTGGGATGTTATACTTCTGGTAGCGTTCAGATCCCCACCTTCCTTCCCCAGCCTCCTTTTCTGTTCCTCACATTGTGACAGGTGTCACGTGCTTCTGTGGGCTGACTTCTCTGAAGGTCCCATTGCAGAGCATTCCCAGACTGGCTGTTTAAAACCTATGAAGTTTTGTACTTTGAGCAATTTTTAACAATGCACAGATGCTACAACAATGCTTCATAGCTGCAGGTTTCTCTATCACAGCACACCTGTGCAAATACTTTTAAAGAACTGGCATGGTTTATGTAACAGACTATTCATGGTACAAGTAGTAAATGACCCTTCTTCTATGCTGTGTATTCTACGTTCAGTTTTCTCCCTTTAGACAGCAAGCGTGTGATCTCGAACATGTTATGTCACCTCTGGAAGTCTCAGTTTCCAGACCTGTAGAATAGACCAATAATTTTATTTATCTGTGTGTCAACATACAGATAACAATAGAATGAGCCATTAGAAGTAATATCATAAGCTAAAGGAAAAAAATTAATGTTAGCTGTCATTGCCCTATTCACTAGCAACACTATTTGTAGACCATCTAATACATTTATTATTGTTTGATATTTAAGTGATTATGTGTATGCTGCAAATTTTTTCTATACATAGAGAACAATGGAAATAGTATGCTAGGTGGTAACTCTCCGTACTCAGATAATTCATTGAGATTTTTGTACGCTTGGTGCAATGAAATGTCTATCTATAGACAATATATGTTACATTTCCAGGCACTTAAACGCTGGGTGGATTTAAGTATTTCGTGTATGTTATTATTGCATTTAATTTGCACAATAAAATGTGAGACAGGTGTTATTATTATGCCATTTTTAAACCTTAGGAAGCTGAATTACAAATCAATAAAGTAACTAGACAAAACTCACAGAACTAGTTTGAAGTAGAACTTCCCTTTTAAATCATGGCAGATTTATGCTGCAAAGCATAGAGTCTTAAAAATGGGAGTGTGAGTAATTTTTAAAATAATATTTGAGTATACACAAGTTCTTTCAGGGGAAAGTGTATTTTTCATTACTGACTGAGAGATACATAGAGTTTGCGTACACGGCCCCGCCTCTTTTGTGTCCCTTATCTCTGCATTGCTAGGGATGATTCAGGGGACTTCAGCTAGAATTCAATCATTTCTTCTGTTCGAGCCTGCCATTAACTTAATTATATCAGCCGAACAGCTTCAAAATCACTTCCCTGAACAATAAACCAGCACTTTCTCCCTATAACACAAACTCTTTATTTAATAAACTATGCATTTTTCAACTACATTTGAAGGAGACTTTTTTTTAATCATATAGATATAAGCTCCAGAACACCAATTTGTATTTTTGTTTTCTTTTCCCTCAATTTAAAAAGTTTATTTTCACTTACAAGTTGTTTAACCTCAATCTTAAGCAAGGTCCTTCTACTATGTCTAACTTCACATGAGAATACATTTGTAAAGTTAGTAGATGATCATGCAGTTGATTAATGAAATATGGTTTTCCCAACTCTAAATTAATCTAAGCAACTACAAATTAGGAGAATGTGTTGAAAGTTGTTCAAGAATAATTGCATTTTATATACTCCATTCCTTATGAAAAAGGTTCGACAGGAGCCTTTTAAATGTCTCCCAAAGACCCTCACCTCTTGGTATGTCCTCTCCCATTAAGCGTGAACTGGACTTATTCATCTCTTTTAACAGAGAGAATACAGCAGATGTGATAGGACAACACTTCCAAGCTCCACTTACCAAATGGCAAAGGCTTCCACCTCGGGCACCCTTTGTCTCCTCTGTTCCAGACCGTTGGCTTGGGAAAAACCACCTGCCTCATGTGAGGTGGTTCTGTGGAGACATCTATAGGCTGAGGATCGAGGTCTTCTGACAATCACATTAGTGAGCATAAAAGTGGTTTTCTTGTCAAAGAAAATTCAAACTGCAGGTGAGACCTTTTCAGGGACTTTGAGCCAGGGTCTACCCACTAAGGTGTGCCTCAGTGCCTGACCCACAGAAGCTGGTATTTAAAGCCACGGTATTTCAGGGTATTATGTTACATAGTGATAGGTAACTGATATAAAAATTTTAAAAGATCAATGAGTTACATTGTGTTTTTCATAATAGTTAGATTGTATTTTATTTGGGGGAAATCCTCCCCTTCTTCCTCAGAAGGTTCACTGGAAAGTCAACTTGCAAAGAAGCAGATTAATGGAAGAAAAGCACGTTTATTTTAATATGCATACAGGGGAACATTCAAAACAAAAACTCAAAGATACAGAGGAAATTGCCCATTTTTAAGCTTAGGTTCAACCAAGCACAGGCAGCCATGTAAAACTACTATTGGACAAAAGGGTATGGTCTAATGCCAGCAGATGGAGAGGGAAAACCCAGCAAGGACTGTCTGTCCAGAGTTCCCTAGGCCCTCTGAGCCTATATTCCTTCCTTCCAGGTGGGGAGCAGGGCCCTCAGTGGAATGGAGGTCTTATGGCCCATGGTCAAACAAAGTAGGTTGGATAATTACTTTATGGCTAGTTTTTACCCGGAATAATTTTAGGTCTTACGGCTGGCTTTCAGGAGAAGGGGTACTGTCTATTATGACTCACCTCGGGGAAGAGAGATTTTAGTTTCTGTGGTCAGCTGCAGAAAAGAATGGGAGACAGAAGGATAAGGGAAGAGCAGAAAAGAACTTGGCTTCTGCAGCCTCCATTGCAGGGTACTGTTTTCTGAGCCCCATCCATATCCAGTCTCTCCAAGTCTTTTACTTAGCTTTTAAGCAGAAGTTGTGAGGCAGCTGGGATAATAGATGGAATATTGCTGTTAGAATCAAAAACTCAGAGAGTTGACTCCAGACTCTCACATCTGCCTTTTATATTGGGCAATTTATCTCACTTTTTGAACTTTGATTTATTCACTAGTGAAATAAGGAATTTTGACTACACCTACTTAAAAATTCTCGTATTCTATATCAAATCCTTTTTTAATATCACTTATGATCTCATTATCTCCTGAGATACCAGCGAAATAATATAAACAGTTCTTAAATTCTGTTAAGAGAATTTTTTGGAGTGGGAATTAGTGTAACGCTATGACATGCAACCAAAATACTGGACAATATGTCACAACTAGTTTGCAAATTTTGAAGAGACGCAGAATTGAAGAAATGACTTACACTGGATTTCACAGCACATCACGAATTTCAAATGCTGAACGGAAAAGATGAAGGCAAGTCGGTTTCAAAGATGGCACCAAGGGGAAGGCTCAGAGGTGAGAATGGATGTGGGGATATTTGTGGAGCACTGAGATGACGGAGAAAATAATGCAGGCAAATAAGTTATTCATCTTTGCCAAGAAAATTTAGTGGATCTGACATTGCCCATTCACACTTATAAGTCTGAAGACAAACCATTAGTCGCAGGACCGGATAGAACAAAGTAAATTGGAATATGAATTGGCATTGTGAAAATACATAATGAAATGTAATAATTGGCCACGTCAACTCCTATCTATGGAGTTGACAGCTAAAAATGCAGAATTGTTATATCAGAGTAATAGTATAATTTGGGAGTATCCAATCATTTTACTTCCTTTTTGTAAGATACCCCAAATTATCGTATGAATTATACCTGCACAGAAACATGGAAGGCTTGCTGAAAAGTTGTATAAGAGATGTGACTTGCGGGCGGCGCCTATGGCTCAGCGGGTAGGGCGCCGGTCCCATATGCTGGAGGTGGCGGGTTCAAACCCAGCCCCGGCCAAATTAAAAAAAAAAAAAAAAAGAGATGTGACTTGTCAGGTTTCATTCATGCAGGAGGCAATAACTCATGTTTAGGAAAAGTGCACTTTATTCAAGTATCTATAGTAACGTGTGGAGAAATTGTTTTATTGAGTATTTTTGACGACTAGAGGATGCATTGTTAGTGCTGTGGAATTAGGAGTGCATGCCCCATCATACACACAAAGATAGGAGTACACAAAGGCAGAATTTAAAAAGTGGTTTTTCCACACTGAATAATCCGTGGGAAATTGTAGTAAGTAAGCAAGGCTAAGATACTATTTCCCACCTAGTGATGTCTACATTTGCCTTTTGCACACGTTAAATACTCTTGTGTGTTTACCACACCATTCATATTCCACCCAGAATATCCTCCTTTGTAATCCCTCCAACCTGGGGGGACCCCTTCCTCCACTCAGAACCTGTGGGTCAATGTCTGCAGAACCCAATGCCCCCAGTGAGTGTCAAGCATTGCCTTTATCAATTCAAGATGTATGACGTTTTGAATGGAACGTCATTCATTATTACAGGAACAAATCCTGTTTACCTTCCCCACGTAGCTTCTCTGCTCTCTAAACTTAGTTCTCTAACCCCATGAAGCCTTCTCTGTAGAAGCAGATTATCTGAAAGCAGATTCTTTCATGAATTGGCTCAAAGTGTAAAATTAAGATCCTCGTTCAAATTTAAAGTGAACAGATGCCAAAGATTTTATGTAATTCACTCTGAAGAGAACTGGTAAGGTATACCAATTCCTTGAAAGGAAAATTCAAACACACACACAGACACAGATAACTCAGACAGGTGTGCTATAAAGGCATCGAGCATGTTCCTTCCAGGCAGTGACAGCAAGGCCACAGCACTTCCTTCTTAGTGCTGTCACAATATCCCCCTGGCAGCAGCAATGCGGAGGGGCTGCTTAACCTTTCATATACACTGCAGCTTATGCTGCATGACATTTGTACTTTAGGGACAATTCCATCTCCTTACTGTATGTGCCTGAGTTTCATCTGCTTCCTTGACAGTGATGACTGCATGGTATTAAAGGGGGTATTCGTCACCACTTTATATGCAGTTTGGAACTCTGGACATCCTCGGCCTGCCCTGTCATATCAGGACTCCACTAAAGGATATCAAGATTAGAGAAAATTTCTTAATCATATTGTTCTGCTTATCTCTTCATTAATTTTCCTCGTGCTTTTCCTTCTTCGTGCCTTTATCTCTGTTGTTCCGTTCTGAACCTGACAGATTTTATATAGTTCCTGAAGACTCGGGGTGTGCTTGCAGCTTGCCACCGGTTTATCGTGGCTCTCCCTTTCAGGAGTGATATTTCATAGGTTGACCTACCAGTGACAATGCCCAGTTGTCAGACCTCTGCTCTTGGTGTTTCTCTTTCAGTGGAGATCTCCACCCATCATAATCAGTGAGACCTGGACGGGAATATTCCTAGTACACTTGGTTATATTTTTATGCAGAAATACTGGCATTTTCTTTCCTTTTAAATAATACAAGGATTACAAATAAGCAATGAATAACTTTCTCCATAACTCCCAGTAGGGTAAAGGAACCAAAGGGCCGAAACTAATAAATAACTTACCATATTAGCTTTTGGCTTGGTCTCCACAATCCTAGGCAATTTCCCCAGCTTGCCAGATGGAAATAATTCAACATTGTGTTAATGAGATAAACACTCAGGAAAGAAAACATTTTTTAAAGGAAAATAAAGGAAGGAAAGAAAAATTAGAATAGTCATGCATTTCTCTGAAATAGGGTGATAAATGCTTTTATTCCTCCCCGTGACATGGGGCATGGGCAGGAGTCACTGCCAATTAGCCTGAAGTCAGGGAGATTTAAAATCCTGACACGTATTGAAGGCATGTGCAAAGCCGACACCCCATTGATCTGGGTTTCTGGTGAATGGTTTTCTTCCTCTGGTGACTTGTTTTGCCCAAATCAGGCATTTCACAATTTGCTTAGTAATGGGATTGGATGCATTTGGTTAGATTGCTATGAAAGTGGTGTCTAGGTTTAAATACCCTTTTCTTAACAGCTGGGATTATATATATATATATTTTTTTTTTCCACAAGAGTAGGATGGCAAAACAACTTAATTAAAATGCTCTACATATTCACATTAACACCCCCATCAAAACAGGATTTCTTCAATTCCCAAAAAAGTGGAAAGAAGGCCCATCAGAAGGCTTCTACAATGGAAAACTATTTTAAATTATTCTTGAACTTTATGGACACCCTGTATTAACAGCAACCACCTTAGGAAGAGATGAAACACGAGTTGAAAGATATATCATCCCTTCATCTGAAGGTACTGGAGCATATTGTAAAATAGCACCGTATCCCTTACCTGGACAAACTGTGTGTGTTGGGGGAAGATCCTAAGAAGTAAGAAGAGAGAGTAGCATAAATCACCATGTCTAAGAACAAAGAGAAAGCCACTGTAGTTATTTCCCCCAAAACCTAAAATTCAGCCCAAGTCTAGAATGCACATAAAGGAAAATATTTAATCGCCTCATTTGAATACATATCTGTACATGGCATATCAAAAGAATTAAAATGGAATTATTTCCTTATGAGAGCCCTTGGAGGGAGAAAAATCACGGATGCAACCAGCAGGGAAGGACTTTATTTGTAATAGCAAAAGTCTGGTGATATGAATTCAGCTGGCTTTGCTCTGTAGTCTTTTCTACTTAAGTGGGAAGAGTAAGCTAATGTGAACACAGTTTGATTTTCATTTTTCTGTTGGCAGCATGAGAGGTTTACTGGGGAATTTTCTTCCTCCCAGTCCAATCCGACCCTCAGTTTTGGAAAGCTGTGGTGACAAAATGGAATGCTGTGGAAGTTACTGAAATAGAATGCATACAAAATCTTGTCAAGGATGGAGAAATATTTTCTCTATTTATGTGGAGGAAGAGAAAGGGGGAAAAGTTGAGGAAATAAATTGCTTCTGAGATGAGACAGTATATAACTTTCCATGTGTAGTGAAGTCCATAAATTTGAGGAAAAATGCAAAATTAATAAAATATATAGTAATTTAAATTCAGGTAAGTAAGCAACAGGAGCATAACAGTTTATATTAAATAACAAAAAATAAAATGTTTTTCCTGTAGGAAGACGAGCTGACTTTAAATAGAGATTTGCATAGCTGGACAGTGGAATTAATACTAATTTATCTTGAAAGATGATATATTATCGTTGAATAAAACAGAACTTGCTGAGTAGGTTCACCTAACAGGTAAAGAAAGTAAGTTATTTTTCATAATGATTTGATGTTTTTTAATTGAAAGTTCGCTTGCCCTTGATTTCTGTTTTCTTTAGCTTTCTGCTAGAACGAAGACTCACGCTTCCTAAAAATCAGTTTGTAGTAGACCCTGTGAACCTGTGGTTGAATTTTCGGTAACCCTAGACAACAAAGATGAGAGAGATTTTTTTAAACGGTGTTCCCCCCTGTGAGTTTTTATTAATTTAGAGGAGATGCCGGTTCTGACTCTCTCCTCTTCTGCAAACAATCCTGTCACGTTGACTGGAAATGTGATTTGTTTTCTAAATCTTGGCCTGAATGCACCCAAGCTGGAAGGAGATTTTAGTCAAGCAGATGAATCTGGAGCAGATATTGCACACTCCAAAGCTTGTCAATGAAAACAGAAGCCTGGGTCCTCCCTGCAAATCCATACCCTGGGAGAAGTCAATCAGAGTCATTAAGATGGGGAATTGGGGGAGAAATTTTGCTTTACCTCAAAATACTCTATAAAATGGATCACAGAATCACTCTTTAACAATGATATTTTTGCAGCAACTCTATGCATAATTCTACCAGCCTAATTAGTCCACTTATTTTTCTCTTTTCCATTTATTCTCCATTTCCTATAAGTTTTTGCAGTTTTGAGATACCATTATAACATAGATATAATGCTTTAATTAGCTCATTTCACTTCAACTTAATTGTATATCATAATTTACAACTATAATCTTTCATGTAATAGCAATTAGGTTGCTTTTAATTTTTTATTACTATTAATTAATGTTGCATATAAACACCTTTACACTTATAAATCTCTATTTAAATTCTTAAGTGAAATCCAAGGGACCACAGGACCATGATAAAACTGATAAATTGCTTTCTAGAAAATGTATGCTAGTTACTAGTAATATTTGATTCTGTCAGTTTCAGGACCGATTTTCCTGTGTACAGACTTCCTCATAGACTCCTCCAGCAATATTTTTTCCTGATTATAGACTATATGGCTATCAAATTACTATATCATATTATAGCCTTTTAAGAAATCACTCTATACAGTATCAGAAACATGGTAGAAATCAATTATTGCTTTATAAATTAAACTAATGTGTGCCCTGTGGTAGCCACATAAGATTCTGATTAACCATTATACAACTCACTGTAGTTTTCATTTTAACTTAATTTTTTTTTTTAAATCAAGTGCTTCTCATCATTGAGGTTAACAGTTTACATATGTCAATTCTCAGGAATAGACGCTTCCACTCTCCATCTCCTTGTTCTGAGAAAAATTATGAATGGCCTGCAAAGTTTGTGTCTGTTCACAAGGAATCATCAGGCAGGGGTCGAGATAACCCGATCCTTGTAATCCCAGCCAGAGAAGGCACAGAATGGACATGGATCTATCTTCTTATTTTTCAACTGCATATCCAAGAGCAGAAGAATCTAAAAGAAAGGTACAGAAGGGATGCAACTCATTTATGGAGGCGATAGACTGCACACGCCTCTGTTTTTGAGTTAAAATGTTTCCTGTTATCTTTTTGTTGTTGTTGTTGCTGTTGTTGTTGAGACAGGGTCCCACCCTATGTCCCTGAGCAGAGTGCAGTGGGCGTGGTAGCTCACCACAACCTCAGATTCGGTCTGCGGGCACTCCGCTGTCTCAGCCTCCGGAAGCCGCTGGGATTACAGGCGCTCTCCGTGGTGCCTGGCTGGGTTTTTCCATTTTTTCATGAGTCGGGGTCTCACTGTCGCTCAGGCGAGTCTCGAACTCCTGAGCTCAAGTGATTCTCTCTTCTCAGCCTCCCACAGTGCTGGGATTACAGGAGTGAGCCACGGCGCCCGGCTGTTTCCTCTTATCTATAGCACAAGCTATCAGGTGTATAAAAAGTGTGCCTACACTTCCTAGGCGATATCTGCAAAATAGCAAAACAATTAGTGATTCTTTGGGAGAAATCACTCAGACTGTAGCTATGTAAACGAAACCTCTGGTTTAATGACCCACTCTGGCTGCATCATCCACCTGTCTGCTTTGGCAATGGGTTAAGGATGTCCAGTGAGTTCCACCTGCCTGTGAATTCTCAGATGTGGTCTCCCACACACGCCTTCAGAGCTGGTGTGTGAATAACATAGTTGCATTCAGAAGTCTCATGTATTGAGAAAGAGTGAATGTGAAATTTGTTTCTATTTATATTTCATTGTAGCAATACTAAGTTATCTTTCTATCACTATTATTTTCTCACTTACATCTAATCTAAGTATGACTAGGACAGAGAGATAGATATTTACCTAGAAATAGAGATACTGTTGTTCTGGCTCTGTATTTTGTTATTTGCTATTATTTAATTAGAGTTTAACCTTCCCATGGAAGGTGGAATGTTCTTCTCCATTGACCAAAAGGGTTTGGGGAGTGATTTTCCATCACTTGAAGATGTTCAACGCCAACAAGCAAAATTTCCAGGCAGGCAGGTAATTATAACCAGCCCTAGCTTGGCTCTTGACACTGAAGGTTGTCGATCTTGCAGCACAAAAAAAAATTCAGCTCTGGACAATTAACAAACTCAGTAGACCGGGCAAAAGTGCAGCCCTCTTCTACACAATTCAGCTGCCAGCACCACTTTGACAACTATATAATTACATGGACCATAAATTACACTCAGTAATCACCTTGTTTATAATTTCATTCCCTGTAAATTAGTAGTGTAATGCAATGAGATTTCCTGACCACCAGATGCATAGTGAGCTTCTCACCAGAGACTCTGGTGATGGCTAAGAGGCAGCCGCCTCTCAAGGAATGAGATTTGGGTGTTTTGCTGTTTGCTGGTCATGTCACTAGCAAGTGATGGGATGCTCCAAGCTTGGGGCTGCTTGTCACTCCAAGCCCCAGTGACATTCAGCAGCTCCAGGTTGGAAGTTGCATGATCCACCAGCAGCTGGGACAAACATGGTACATTGTCTGCAAGGAAATCTTTGCTTTTAAAATCTCATGTCTAGCAGCTCTTACCAACATTTGCATGTTATATAATGTTGTAGCAATTGATCAAAAGTCTATCTTAAAAGTGGAGATCATGGGCAAAGTTTCCAGTTAAAGAGTACAAAATTCACCGTGGGCAAGTTGGGGATCTATTTTTACCTGCGGTAGAGTAATGGATCAAGGACAAAGAAATATCACCAAATTTCCTAAGGTGATTTTTTTCCTCCACATGGAGAAATATTTTTGGAAAATCCTTTGCATCATGTTTAGTTACCATGAAAGAGAAAGAAAACAAACAAACAAACAAAAACATATAGGAATGGAAATAATTACTTTTTTTTTGTTTTTGGTTGGGGCTAGGTTTGAACCTGCCACCTCCAGCATATGGGACCAGTGCCCTACTCCTTGAGCCACAGGCGCCACCCAGGAATGGAAATAATTAAAATGCTGGTTTTCTTTGCTTTGAGGTTTTCACCAGTAACCTGACTTCAGAGACACACTCTCTACGAGTATATTTCATAAGAAAACAGTGACAAATTATGGATACAATTGGAGATCATACATTTTTAAGGAAAAGAAGAACAAATGAGCAGTTGATAATTTCTGTCTTATATTCCAAAGCCCAGACAAGTTATTTGTAAGAGATTTATTGGAACTAGAGCCATTGCTGCAACAAGAATTGTGCTGCAAGGAAAAATACAAATTATCTGTCACTGCTTCTAACAGAGCGGGGCGGAGTGGGGGTGGGGAATGCACGAATCTAGAAGCATTAATTACCTGCAGAAATGTGAATTGGTTCTGCAGTGCCTATTTTAATTACCATCTGATTAAAATTAATCCTAGCTAGGAAAAGAAAAAGGGGAATAAGGAAGCTACAGTTTGAAGGTTAATGTTCCAATGGCACCAAATGGAGACAAGTAAAGGGACGAAGAGCTGGATGACAGGCAGGTGCTGTGAGTGACTTGAGTGATGTGAAGTTAGGTTTTTAGATATTTGGATTTGGACAGATGCTTTCCTATTTCCCAAACTTCTGAAAAAGTTGCATCCATCATCTTTCCACCAGAGGCATTAGCTACGACAGTGATTCTCAACCTGTGGGTCGCAACCCCTTTGTAACAATGAAAATATAGCGTGGCATTAGGAAGGGTGAGAACCACTGAGATAGGACAGCATTGCCCACAGTTAGAAACATTCCAGGTGAAATGAATTTATTCCAAGGTGCTGGAGATGTTTCTGGGCCTTTGACCCCAATTCTCAGCGGCTTGTTCCTTCAATGACATACGTAGAATATAGAATTCATTTGTTAATCATTCCATAGCGTGACATTTGCAGTAACTTTTTCAGACTTGGAGGACACAGAGAAGATACTTACTATGTTTTAGAAACTGTTTTGAAAATCATGACAAACACCCCCTAAGGTGAGATTTCTGCATGGGGTGTGTGTGTACATGCACTTGTCTGTGTTTCCTCACACCGCCTGCCGTGAGAGCAACCATCAGTCAAACCTGGGGTACCACCAGTAGGTTAAAAGAGTTCCTCGTCAATCAAGAGAACGTAAAACCCATCCCTGATGTATGCAGGTAATTTACTACGGCCTAGCCATCAATAGGACTTAAACTTGGAGTTGGTTTTACATTTAAAATATGGAATTAACCTCAAACAACTGTCCTCAGTTACTAGTCTCTCTTTTTAAAAAAAAAAAATCCTAATTGACATATAATAATTATACATATTTAAGAGGTACGGCGTGATATTTCAATGCACATATACACAGCGTAAGGATCAAATTAGAGTAATTAGCGTGTACATACCTTTAAACATTTACCATTTCCTTGCAGTGATCACATTAAAAATCCCCTCTTCTACATACCTTGAAATAGAGACTGCCTTGTTATTAGCTATCATCACCCTGCTCTGTAACACCGGGACTTATTCTTCCTGAATAATTGTAACTTTTTACTTGTTGCCCAACCTGTCTCCATTTCCTTCTCCCTCATCCCCTCTCCAGCCCCTGATAGCTACTATTCTACTCTCTACATCTACAAGTTCAACTGTTTTAGATTCTGCATCTGAGTGAGATCGTTTGTTGTGTGATCATTCATTCTTTCTGTGTCTGGCTTATTTACTTAGTACAATGTCTTCTAGCTTCCCTCATGATGCTGCAAGTGACAAGATTTCAATCTGTTTTATGGCTGAATATTATTCCACGGTGCGTGTACACATTCATTTTTTATTTATGTGGATACATAAATAGACATAGTACACACATGGATATCCAGCTTTCCCAGTGCGGTTTATTGAAGAGACTTTCCTTTCTCCAGTGCTTGTTCTTGGCACTTTTGTCACTTTTATCACCATGGCCAGCTCTAAAGTAGCCCCCATGGGCATCTGGTGATGACAGTAATATTCTGCACCGAAGCATGCAGCACTTTTCCTAGGATGAGTGCGCAGACTTAATTGTCAGAGCGCGTACGTTGACAGCTCTGAGGGCCATTTCAGAAAGAGTTCCAAAATCTCCAAAATCTCTTCAGAAAGAGTTCCAAATTCTGGAAGGGCAGACTAGGCTCTGGCATTGGTGCATAGTTCTCTGGCATTGGTGCATACTTCCCAAGGGGAGTAACTTAATGGTGACTATAGTGAAATTCAGCAATGAGATAAATAGAACTTTTTCTTGGATGTGTTCACAAACTCAATTGTCTCACCTATATAGAACTAAATTTAATTACAAAATGTTAATATAACAATAAGGTAAGTGATATTAGAATGTGAACGAAGCAACTTACAGTAAACTATTCATAGCAAATTATTATGTAATTTTGTAGTAGAAAAAGGAGAGAGGTCATTTGATAGAACACCACACCAAAGGCACAGAGGACAAACATGAAAATGACACATGATGCTTCATAAAAAGGCAGAGAATTAAAGACTAGAAAACGTTTTTGGAAAAGATAAATAAGGGCGGCACCTGTGGCTCAAGGAGTAGGGCGCCGGTCCCATATGCCAGAGGTGGTGGTTTCAAACCCAGCCCCGGCCAAAAAAAAAAAGAAAAGATAAATAAAAAGTACATGTAACAAAAACCCAACTTCACGATATTTCAGTTCCTGAATGAAAATGCAGAAAAAAATGGAATGATAATAATGGTAAAAAAACTATTTAAAGAGAGACTAGGTGAAAATATTCTTCTAAATTAGAAGAAAATAATTCTTTAGATAACACCTTTTTGTATACTGAGAAATTTTAATGTAAGATCAGCAAAATCTGATGCGACCAAAGAATTATAAAGATGAAGAGATTCATGAGAATCTAGGGAGAAGAGTTAAACCAAATAACACCTTATTTTCTACAAGAAGGCAAAAGAAAAAAGAGCCCTAAAACATAACAGAAAAACTAATCTGAAAGAGTAGTAATGAGGACATTTAGCTTACAAGGTAAAAAGCAAAATACAAATATGTATATATTTTAAATTTATATGATGTTTAATTTCTTCAGAAAAATACAAATGAAAACTTAGCATGAGAATCCTTAATCAGACTCAGATAAATAATTAAATTAGACCTCTAATAAAAATGGCATTTTCAAGTTACTGGGAAAACAATGAAACTTTATGGACAATTGACTATTAATTAAAACAATAGTTTCTATTTGTATTTTACACCACATACAGATATAAACACAAATGTATTAAAATTTTGTTGAAGAATTTTTTTCTTTTGTTTTTGGAGACAGAGTCTCACTTGGTCACCTCAGTAGAGTGCTGTCGTGTCATAGCTCACAGCAACCTCAAATTCTTGGGCTCAAGCAATTCTCTTGCATCAGCCTCCCAAGTAATCTCTGCTATTTTTTTTTTTAGAGATGGGGGTCTTGCTCTGGCTCAGGCTGGTCTTGAACCTGTAAGCTCAGGCAATCCACCCACCTTGCCCTCCCAAGTGCTAGGATTACATGCCTGGTCTTTGTTGAAGTTTTTTTAAAAGCAATGAAGTCTTTCTAAACATGAAAGGAAGATAAGATTGGATAAAGAATTATTTAAAAAGTAGAATTAAACAAAGAAGCTAAAAAACAAGATTAGAGCATATGCCTATACATAAACATAAAAGTATCTGATTGAAAAAAAAATTAACTTTAGACAAGTCAGCATACTGGACTCATTTCTGGTTCATTGGGTTTGCTACCCATTCTGGTCATGGATCTAACTTGTAGAGATGGGCTCATTTTTCAGAACATTACTTAACAATTTGGGCAAGATACGTAGGTGATCAGCCATTTCTGGAGATTGGGCAACTTTATTAAAGTGATTGCCATCTGTGGATTATTAGCAAAAGTTGTTTTAATGTCCAAAATCATCTTGGTCCTTTTGCATGGAGGCTGGCAGTGTTCATTTTTCATCAATAATCCTTTCTCAAAAAATTGGTAGTTTTCCTAGGAATTTTATTCTGTTCAAGTCTGTCAAACATCAAGGCAGCCTTAGCTCTCTGTATATTGAATGGCTGGATTTCAGCTATATTAGGCTGCTACTAGAAAACATTCCACTCCCAGGAATCTTTTTTCGTATTACTGGGAAAAATCTATTAAGTGCCACCGCAATAAAGTTGGTGGATTTTCCAAATTCTTTCATTTGATCTTTGTTGTTAGACCATATATTTCTATAAAGCCTTGCATTTTTTTCTACTTATTCAGCTGTATTTAAGTTTGAAGTATTTTACTGCACAGATTGACTGGAAAAGAGATATTATTTTATTTTCATTTCCTCAAAATTATTTTTCTACTGTGATCAGTTCTTTTTTGAGTTTATCTCTCTTCTATAAATATCTATTTTTTTTTTTTTGAGACAGAGTCTCACTATGTTGCTCTTGGTAGAGTGCCATGGCATCACAACTCACAGCAACTTCAAACTCTTGGGCTTAAGCAATTCTCTTGCTTCAGCCTCCCAAGTAGCTGGGACTACAGGCACCCTCCACAATGCCCCGCTTTTTTTGTTGTTGTTGTTGTTGTTGCGGTTGTCATTGTTGTTTAACTGTCGCAGCCGGGTTTAAACCTGCCAGCCTTGGTGTATGTGGCTGGCACCTTAACCACTGTGCTATGGGCGCTGAGCCTCCTGTAAGTATCTTACCAGGTGCAGCTAAAGGAAACCACCTATAATGTCCTTTCCCTGTTCTTCCTGGAAACCATCTTTCTAAAGACCACACTATCATTTGGCATAGTTTACCTTTGGCAAGACAAATGTATCACAGACAATGGTTTCACCAAATTTTGCCACTAACTGATATGAATTGAAATGAAATTTTCTTTTATTTACATTCTACTGCCTGATTTCAAATGGGAACATTTTAGGATTTATTTATGGGAGAAATGTACTTTCTTTTTTTTTTTGGCCGGGGCTGGGTTTGAACCCACCACCTCCGGCATATGGGACCGGCGCCCTACTCCTTGAGCCACAGGCGCCGCCTGAGAAATGTACTTTCTATACTGATTTCTGTGTTAGTTTTATTAGTTAGCTATGGTTAAATAACCATCAAAAAAGTCAACAGCGTAATGTACCAATAATTTATTGCTATTAATTTCAGTGGCTCTGGTTGGATTTGGCTTATCTGGGTTTGGATGATCAGAAGAATATATTTTGCTCTTGAAGTGAAAGAAAATGCAAAGTCTCATGGCAAAGAATATAGATATCTGGAGTTGTAAAGACTTAGAGCCATTAGTAAATTTTGCCATAAGCTGTATAAGAAAAAGATAGAGGAATCTTCATACTGCTTTCTGTACAGGTTGTGTTAACTTGCAGCCTTATCAATAGTGTATAAGTGTTCATTCTCTCTGCATCTATGCCAACATCTACAAGTTTTTTAACTTTTTAATAAAAGCCATCACAACACAGGGAAGGTGATATCCCATTGTAGTTTTAATTTGCTTTTCCTGATGATTAGTGACATTGATTTCTGAAGTACGGAGGCTTTAAATTCAGTAAAGTTCTGTTAATCAATGCTTTAAAATTTTTGATTAATTTTCCATTACTACCATAACAGATTACTAAAACCTTGAAGACTTAACACAAGTTTATTCTCTCATAGTTCTGTAAGTCAGAAATGTAAAATTAGGCCGGATGCAGTGGCTCACGCCTGTAATACCACACTCTGGGAGGCCCAGGCGGGCGGATTGCCTGTGCTCACAAGTTGGACGCCAGCCTGAGCCAGGGCAAGATCCATCTCTAAAAATAGCCAGGCCTTATGGTGGGTGCCAGTAGTCTCAGCTACTCGGGAGGCTGAGGCAAGAGAATCGCTGGAGCCCAATAGTTTGAGGTTGCTATGAGATATGACACCATGGCATTTTCCCGAGGGCGATAAAGAGAGACCTGTCTTAAAAAAAAAAAAAATGTAAAATCGCAGCTTCACAGAACATCCATTTCCTAGCCTTTTCCAGCTTCTAGGCCTCCAGCTTTCCTTAGCTCTTCCTCTGTTCTCAAAGTGCTTCACTCCAATCTCTAGATCTCTCACTGTATCTCCCTTTTGTATAGTCAAATCCTCATTTGCTTCCGCTTTATAAAGACACTTGTGATTACATTGCATTCTTCAGATAATTCAGGATAAACTCTCCATTTTGAGATCTTAACAAATCGCATTTGTAAAGTTCCTTTTGCCATGAAAGGCACATGTTCACAGGTTCTGAGATTGAGGGAATGGACAAAATGCATTAGTCTTGTATGTGGGCAATAAAATATGGAATAATTTTTCTCATTTTATGCTTTTGTATATATTCTTTTGTATTTATTCTTTTTACACTTTTGAAAATATTCTTTAAAAATTTGTTATATTTATAGGCGGCACCTGTGGCTTAGTCAGTACGGCACCGACCCCATATACCAAGGTTGGTGGATTCAAACCCAGCCCTGGACAAACTGCAACAAAAAAATAGCCAGGCGCTATGGTGGGCATCTGTAGTTTCAGCTACTTGGGAGGCTGAGGCAAGAGATTCGCTTCAGCCCAGGAGTTGGAGGTTGCTGTGAGCTGTGTAACACCACAGTACTTTACCGAGGGCAATAAACTGAGTCTTTCTCTCTAAAAAAAAAAAAAAAATTGTTGTATTTACAATCAGAATTAAATGAACTTTGAAAGGATGGTGAAAAACATGTGAAATTAAGTCTTTCTTAAACATGAAAGACACCAATGCAATATTAATTTAAGTACGAATATTAGTATTCTGCATGTGATTATTGTTATTTACTTTTTATTTCAGCTTCAATTTCTTACATGCCTAAAAGAGTCATGAACAAACATTTTACACTAAAAGAGGTTGAGCTGAGGTACTCAATTTATACAACAAGGAGGAGACTTTAGTTAGCAATTAAGCCATAATAATCAAGGCAGATTAATGACAGTCTCAGAAAGTTCATTGCCGTGGGCCATTAATCCTGGCACAGCAATTAATTTTCAAGGAAATGCCTTATGCTTAAGAGGTCATTTCTATAGTTAGAAATTATCAAAAATAAAACCACCACACCAAAATGTTCATTGGCAAGAAGTAAGCATGCTATTGTTACCCATGTGGTGGGTAATTTTACATATTTATTTGATTGGGCTATGGGATTCCCACATGTTTGGTCAAATATTATTTCGGGTGTGTCTGTGAAGGTGTTGTGAATGAATTAATATTAGAATAGGGAAAGCAGACTGCCCTTCCTAATGTGGGGGATCACTATTCACTCAGTTCAAGGCCTGAATAAACAAGAGGTTAACTCTCTTCTGGGTGAAGGAGAAGGCCTCCTGCCTCAAACTGGGACATGAATCAGTCTTTTCTTCCTCTTTGAACTCCAACAGAAACATTGGCTCTCCTTGGGTCATTCAGACTGAAATTTGAACCCATTAGCTCTCCTGGTGCTCAGACCTTCAGAGTCAGCCTGAATTATACTTCAGCTTCCAGGGTCTCCAGATGGTCAGCCACAGATCTGGGGACTTCTCAGTCCGTAGTTGTATAAGCCAGCCACTTAAAATGAATAATTCCTCTCTCTTCCTCTTTCTCCTATTAAGAAAACTCTTTTTCCTATTATGGAAAACTTGACTAATACAAGTTCTCTCATTTATATTAAGAGAAATATTGGGGAAAATCGGACTCAAAAAATTCAACTAACAATTTCTTAAGCTCATGAGTTTCATTCTAATTTTTAAAAGTTATAGTTTGAAATAATTTTTAAAATAAAGAAGAAACTAATACGGAGAGCTGATTATCTAATAGGTGCTTTATATTTACATATATTGCTACAATTAGTTCTCAAGACAAATGGTATGAAGTCTGTAATACAAAGTACATTCTACAGATGTAAATAAAAGAGGTTTAAATCAACTTTTTCATGCACACACAGAAACAACACCTAAGGAGATAGAACTCCAGGTTTTCTGGATTCAAAACCTATGACATTTCTACAGTACCATTCAGTCTTTCTGAAGATTTCTTTTTAGCCTAGCATATGACAAAACATTCTTGACAGAGTTTCAAAAAAGATGCTTTTTGTAATGGTTAAACAGACTCCACACTAATACACATGAAGAATTTAAAAATTGTAATAGTTGAAGGAGGTTTAGCGTAACTATCTCCATTTTGCTTTTGTAGTTCAACTCTAGAAGAGAGATAATAACCATTACTTTCTCAAGACTAAGTCCCAGGGAGATAGGACAAGCATGCACAGAAGTAACAATGATATGCTAAAGATTTATAAGAACACCATGACCTACGCCATCTGTAGAAAGAAGTTTCACAACCTACTCAGATCCTACTGACACGCAGATGTGTGCGGTCCTCCGTCACCTCTTGCAACCTCCCTCCTCATCCTCCATAACTTAACATAAAATGGACCCTAGCATCCCTATTAATTTAAGACAGTTCTTTGTAGTACTAGCCAACCATCTTCTTGGTTAGCTGGCTTTCTGAATAAAAGTTGCTTTCCTTACCTCTTATTGGCTATGACATGGTGAATAGTATCAGCTTGAATTCAGTTACAGAATCAAAACATAGCTATAGTTAAGTTCAATATCAGGTAATAAGACAAAGGCTTATATTGATACGTTTTGAAGAGCAAATCATTTTACCACCTAAACTTTTTATATGTTTCAAATATATCCGCCGTGTAATAAAAGTCAACATGACATGTGCATGCTTGCATGCTTGAAGAAGCATGCAACAAAATAGAGATGATATAGATGTAGAGATAAAAGTAAAGTTCTGTTCACATAGAGAAATTATATATTAATTTTATGTACATGAAGACTTTGGTTTTTCTCACTTTTTAAAGGTGTATGCTATTCTATTTATAAAGAGTAACTAGACATTAATTTAAATTATATCTAATTTAATTACATCTAATTATCTAATTATATCTAATTTAAAATTAGATATAGATAAGCCTTACCTTAAACACATTTTTATATCAGATTTTTAAGGAAGAAATGTAATTTTTTTTAAGTAGATGAACATATTGAGTGGTTTTATTTCAGGAAATAAAATATTGAATCCAATATTTAGTCACTCATAGAGACTCAGAAATAAGAGGTTAGGGAGTATCCCTAAAGATCAGGAGTGTCGTAACACTTAGGGGACTATAGAGAAGATGTAAAAGTGATTAGCTCTGGGGCAACAATGATATATACTGGGCTAAGAACATCCACAAACTATTCATCTAATGTTTTTAACTTTGAGAAGTATTAAAACCTTCTTGTCTTCTTTTGTCTTATTTTCTTTCCTTTTTTCATGCTCACTTTCTTTTTGAAACCTCCTGTGAAAAGCTATATACTCCTTGCGATACAAACTGAAGTTGCTGGAGGGGTGTTTTGGCAAAGATGGAAACCAAGGGGGAAGGATTATTTTTCATGGAAGATAAATGTTTGCTAATTGATTCTCATTTTACTGCTCAGTCATGCACACATCTCAGGAGGAATCCTGTTAGAGAAATGAGAAATGCCTTAAGATAGGAATTTATTCCATTTAATATTTGTTTTATTTGTATGTTATTCCTGTTTTATCTTAGATCTTTATTCTTTAAGATATTGTGACCTAGATGCCAAGGATCTGTTAATTGTAGTTAATAGCTAGTGAAAATAGGAATATTGGAAAATAAGTAGACTCTGAAATACATTTATCTTACCTGGAGTACATAGATGGTAGCGTTTGTCTCTGTGGAATGCCCTTTGTTCCTGCGATATTATACCTCCAGTATATTAATCCACAGACCACCTTTATGATGATGTTCATTCAATAGCTGATTATTTTCTCACCATGTCAAAATATTATGCCTCTGACCTCTCTCTCCATCTTCAATGCAGTCTGACCCTCATCATGGTGGTAAGTTCTCCATCTAACAACCGGAAAGGTTCTGAACTGGCCCAGCATTCAAGTACAGAGGTAAACATTCCTAGTAGTTATTAATGTCTTCTAGTGCCTGATTCAGTCATATGCTGTTAAATTCTTATGATAAACCTGCACAATATTTTAACTTTATCTTGCAGATTTCTCTGATATCTTTGAGTATCAGAGATAAAGTGGCTTAAGGCTAGGTAAATACAGATGCTTTCTGGAAAGATTAAAAACATGCTTGTTTGTAAATTAAATCAGAGGTCTCAACTATGATAAGTGTAAAAATTACCATTTTAAAAATAACATACACAAGCTGAAGTTTACTGACACATCAAACTGTGAAAGAATCATAAATGCATTGAGTTTTATTTTTATCAATAGTATTTACTATATAAAAAGTTCCTTCCTCCTTCCCTTCCTCCCTCCTTTCCCTCTCTCTTTCTGTTTCTCCTTCTTCTGGATTTTTTTCTGTATATATATATATATAATATATAACATATAAATATAGAAATAATATGTACATAAAGAATATATATATACATATAGTATAAATTTTTCCAATATTTCTTCTATTTAAGAATAAATACTTCCCTAATTTTACAATAACCCTACACAATATCTTAATTTTGGGTAGGGCTGAACCAAATGCTCCTATGTTTCCTCTTTGGCAGCATCCTGGATAATCAGAACGTACATTACTGAGAAGAGAAATGGTGGCTTAAGGAGAGCCGTGCATTAGCATCATGCCTAAGACTTTTAAGAACATTAGTGGGAAAGCTACTCTACTTTTACTGAGATTTTAAGTCATAGGGAGAAAGGAAGGTAGGAGCTGCTGGGGGCAATCATCCCCATTATTTAGGTAAGAAATACTCTCAGAAAATGAGAGTAATGCTGAGAAAAGCAGAATGCACTGATGAAGCGAGCAGAACTTCAATCCTGCTATGCCTGCGGAGACTCTGCCCCAGGTCCGTTCATTTACAAAGGTTCCAGAAATTCTTGTTCTACTTGAGCTACGTTTGTTACATTTCTGCAAATTGCAATTTCAAGACTTCTGATTTAATCAGCAATTAATACCTTGAGGTCATATATTGCCAATATAGATCCAGGAATGTTTGTGGCTAAATTGAGAAGAGGCCGGGCAGTGAGTGCTCGACATAGATTAAGGAGATGTAGTTTTACCTGGGAAAGATAAAATGGATAAACTGTCACCCACTGTTTAAACTGTCACCCACTGTTTCTGTGAAATCAATTCATGTGCCCATCAAGATGGGAGAATTAGGGGACATGGCAAAATGTTTTCGAAAGTTGAGATCTTGGGCAGCTTCTGTGGCTCAAGAAGTAGGGCACTAGCTCCATATACTGGAGGTGGCGGGTTCAAACCCAGCCCCAGCCATAAACTGGAAAAAAAAAAAAAAAGTAAAAAGAAAAAAAGGTGAGATCTTTCTGGAATGTCCTTCTGTAAATTATCATCAGAATAGGCGAAAGTTATAGTCCAAGACAGGAGCAGGAAACAATTTAATGTGGAAAGGCTACATTCATTTAGCTGTAATCAAATAAGGCAACATTTAAGAAACTTCAATTAGATATACTTTAAAATGTACATTACTTTGTAAAATTCTAACTATTATGTACCTACTAGTTTCAACATATGAAAATGTTTTATTAATTTAAAGTTCATTAACCTGTCACTGTCGTGTCTTTTTGTTGGGAAACTTGAATATTTGGTTGCAGCCTGGATGTCCAAGTTTTAGTAGGCCCTCTAAATGGGTTTGGTTACTCATTACCTGTAGATGCTCTTGATTTGGGTTAGGTAGGAGAATGCAAATTTCCAGCAATGAGTGGCTAAAAAGCAAGAAAGCATTTTTATCCTTAATGTGAGTGAAGGTGTGGGATGCTACATATTTTTCCATATTCCAATCAGATATTTCTTAGTATTAAACCATAACTTTAAAATATCATCTACTGAGAACTCAATTCTAAATGCAGTTCATTGGGTGCCTTGGTATTATCAACTAGGTGAAGCTGAAATGCTAATTTAAGTATGATGTTATGATTCTGGAAACCAATAAGCTTTTCACTGCATTCTCCAATTAATAGGTCTAAACAATTGGATGATTCTTCTAATGATTCCCATATATATCTCATTCCGCTCACCAATGACCTTTGCTAACTGAGAAAAATATTCATCTGAACGTTTTGCAGAAGTGTTTTGAAAAAAAGATTTTTTTTCAAAATTCTTTGCCATATATCATGTATAGACTTACTGTTGTCTTGCAAAGAAATATTCAAGTCATTTTAACTTGACATGTGATGCACAAAAGCTGTGTTCCTATAGAAATCTTCTTTCAATAATTCACATTGCTGATTCTGTTCTTCATAAAATGTCACTATCTGTTCTCACAGAGATTAAATTTTGGCTAACACCTGTGTCTGTGATAGCCAGCACACTTTAGAATGACATGGTAAGCCCATGCCGACTCCCTCATCATTCAGTGTACCATATTACGAAACTGAGAGGGTGCCACGTAGCATTTTATGAATATAGCTGATAATACATATAACTTGTTGCAAATTGTCCCTTAAAATAGTAGTTTTGGCACAGAGATTTTGGTGATGCAAGATACAATGAAAATAAAGTGAGAGCATTGCGATCTACTAATTTTTATATCTACGCAGTAACCCCTCATGTGTTCCTGTCATGGAAAGCACACCATCTGTACTTACATACACTGAATTTACTAAATTCAGCCCAATTACAAAACATTTATCTTAGAAGTTGTTGAAGATATCGATTTCCTGTGTTCTGTTAGCAAGTATACCCAAAGAGAGTTCCTCTTCGTAGCAAAGAAAATCTTCAGTTATGCCTGACAGTACGTGTAAAACTGGAGACATGTCAGTAGATTCATCTAACGCAATTGAATAATAAATCCTTTTATTTGAAGTATTGCATGAATTTTTTTGTTAAATTGAAGGCAGTTTCATGCTGCTGATTCATTATGATTCTCCTTGAAAGAAGCCATTGTTTGTACTTTGAAACATTATCTGAGTCCAAGCGTCCTACAACTTTGACGACGCATGCTTGCCAGTTTCTACATCACTGAATTGCATCCCGTTTTTTCTGACTGTATAAGCTACTATATAAGCTGCTTCAGTGGCGTTATTTCCAGGTCTTGTTGTCGCCTGGAAGAAATGTCTTTGCTTTTGTTTTACATCTTTTAATTTCTGTTATACACCCTTTCACATGGATCCCTCTAATTTAAAGTATTTATGGTCCTTATGAGTGCTGAAATGTTGATGAGCACCGGATTTCTTTAATATTGATATTACAGTATCCCAAAGTAAGCTAGTCAATTTATATTTAGAGCAAACAAAATGTAATTCCCAATTTTCATAAAAAAAAAAAAAAGAAAAATTCTTCAGGATTCTTTTGGTCTTCTTTGGCATCATGGGCTGATAAGCAGATAAAATGATTAAAAAAAAAATACTCTCAAGCTGGGCAAGTATTGCAAATTCCACTTCAAACCAAAACCCAGTGTGCAGTTTCCAAAAGCTGATAACAGACTGGTGTACTTGACCCCATAAACTCTCACCAACCAGCCTCGTGTGGTAGTAGCACCATACAAGGAAGTTAGAACTAAATTGTGAGTGGCTAATCACATCAGCCCTGATGGCTCACTAAAATCCTAACTGTGCCTGTCAACCTGGGTGGATTATTTTGTTGATATTCTTTTGTATTTTAAATGCATTCATTTTGAAAACAAAACAAAAAAATGATAAAAGATGAACAAAAATGTAGTAATAAAGAAAGGCATTTGTTCTGTGAAATTTGAGTTCAGTCTAAAGGTCACACTTAAGGACCCAGAAGTGGGGCCTTTAAGGCTTGGTCTATAGAGTATAAATGTCTTAATGTATTAACTAAATAAATGAGATGAGGTATATATTAACCAGTGTGATGTAAGCATTCCTAATTCTATATGAAGTCAGCACATTGTACCCCATAAATGCATTAATGTATACATGATCTATGTATTTATGATTTAATAAAAAAAAAATAAGATGAGCTACTGGAAAGATGAAAAGTAAACACACTGTGTGTTGCTATCAGGATTCCTTTAACCCAAAACTAAGATAGAGCACAACATAAAATCATGCAGAGTACTGGATTGTAAAACAAACAAATAAACAAAAACAGGAAGAAACTCAGTTTCCTAGCTAAAGTAAGTGAGAAAAAGAGATTCAGGATACTCAGGAGACGATAAGAATGAAACCCAGGACTTTCCAAAACCCCCCTTGCTAGTTACATCTCACCATTTAAAGTTAATCATCATCTGACCATAAAGGGCAATTTTATTTGATTTCAGCCTTGCTTCAAAGAACATACGAGGCCTGCTTTTCAGGTAGAATATGTATACCCAGAGATACTGTTTCAGAAGCTTATGACGAAATGGACCAGTTAAGTTTAAAAGTCTGAAAAGCTGTGCTGAGCATGGTAGCCTGTTGCAAGGCAACATAAATCACAATAGAAAAACCCATTTGCAAAGACTGTTGGGATTGGATTTGGGGTGATTTTTTTGTGTGATTACCCCATGTATTAGGGTTCTCCAAAGAAACAGAACCAATGTGACGTGTGTGTGTGTGTGTGTGTGTGTGTGTACAATAGGAGATTCATTATGGGAATTGATTCACGAACTTATGAAGGCCCATAAGTCCTATTATAAGTTGGGTAGAAGCTGAAGACCCAGGAAAGCTGGTGATATAATTTAGTCTGAATTCGAAGTTGTGAGAACCAGATGGTATAACTCCCAGTCCAAGGGCAGAGGCCTGAGCGCAAAAGAAGTGGAGAGCAGCTGGTGTAAGTCCCAGAGTCCAAAGGCCAGGAAACCAGGATTTCTGATGACAAAGTGCAGAAGAAGGATGTCCCCACTAACGAAGAGAAAGACTTTACTTTTTGTTCATTTTTTGTTCATTTTTGGGTAAAATGGATGGGATGACACCAACCCACACTGATGAGGGCAGATATTCTGTATGCGGCCTACTGAATCACGTGTCCATCTCATCCAGAACTACCCTCCCAGCACACCCCGAAATGATGTTAGCAGCAATGTCAGCTTCCACAGGCCAGGTAAGTTGACACGCAAAATTTATCATCACAGGCTACAACTTCAAAATTTAGGTGATCACATACCTGTTTAAAATGATAACGTATCTGTTCAACCACTGATACAGTCCTCAGAGCCCTAAATGTATAGTAAGAAGAAATGGGAAAGAAAAGAAAATACAAAAAAAGAAAAAAAGAAAGAAAGAGAAGGGAGGAAGGATGGATGGAAGGGAGGGAGGGAAGAAGAGTCTCCTGAATTCATGCTAATCCCCAGTACCTCACTCAGATCTGCAGAGGAAGAAACTGATTGTCTCTGAGCCAGGAGTAGGTGGATTTGCTGATTGGAAGCTCATTACTGATAAAGAAAAAAAGAGTTTTGGGTGGCGCCTGTGGCTCAAGGAGTAGGGCGCCGGTCCCATATGCTGGAGGTGGCAGGTTCAAACCCAGCCCCAGGAAAAATCACAAAAAAAAGAAAAGAAAAGAAAAAAGAGTTTATTATTTCTGGCCAGGAGGAAATGCTGTGTGTTTTATGGTGTTTCTATTTCTCCCCTTATTTTAATGAGGGTCTTCTCAAAATTATTGTGACTTTATTTTGTAGTTTTCAGATGTGTATAAATGTATCATTTAGTCTCTTTCCGACAGCAAAGAAGACAAAATTTAAACTTCTGGCCTGGATCTGAAGGCACTAACTAAATGAGACTTTAGGTTACATCCCTTTCAGAAGAACAGAGGTTATTTTTTAAGTTGAACGTAGGATAGTTTAAATCTGTTTGTTTGGGATATTTAAAAAGTTTTGTGTATGGAAAGAAATATTTTGACGTGTCATATACTAAGTCACAAATATAAATAAAAAGTATTGCATTTATTAGATAAAGTGATTGGTTTATATATGGTGACATGACCCAAATCATGTAAATCAGAATTTAAATTATTTTCCAGCACTAATAGAAAAATATTACTTTTCTTTTAGTCTAAATGCCATAAGACCAAACCTTACCTTTGAAGACTTAGACTTAGACATGTCTAAAACTAATTTTTTAACCAGTCATTTGACTTGAATGTTAATCATTCATTCCAAATAAATATATGTCAAATAAATACTGCATATTTAAATTTTTAGGAAGAGCTAAAATGGTGATTTTCCTTGATGCTCTGGATGAGGTCCATAAGGATAACATGGCACACTAAAGTAAATATTCATAAAGAATAGTTGGAAAAAACAAACATATATAGCACATACTTTGTTCTGCTTTGCCTATGTGAAGAATATTATAAGAAAATATTTGGCGGCCTAATCTCACTCTTACATTTACTTATTAGTTGTCAAAACTGCAACCTAAAGCATGAGTTCACTCTTCTGTGCAAAATTTTCCCACATTTACTAAATAGCAGCTGCTTAAATATAAATTAAATACATTGCCATTGGGATGAGAGTAAAGAATAATCTATTTTAGTCTAACAAAGTTGCATTCACCTTATCACGTGTGGCCTCCTAATGATGTGCCTTGAGATAAAAGTGATTTGGAAATCGGTGATGAGCTCCCGTCCTCTCTAGTAGATTCGCCCCAGTCATTTCATTACCCTTTAATAATATGAACTTGCACTTTATGAAATTGATTTCTCAACTCCTATACTAGTGTGGTGGGTTTTACTATATTTTAATGCCCCTAATAATTCCTGAAAATTAGAAAAGTGTCTAGAAACAGAAAAAATGGAATCCATTTTTTGGTTGATAATAATTAGACTGCTTAACGTTTACAGGGAACACACTGTGGTCTGTTTCTGTCATCCTGACTGACTTCGTGAAGGGGTATTTAGGAGCCGCAGGACGCTCGCTAAGGTTGTTTTTCTGCTCCCAGCTTTGTAAGGTAAAGGTCTTTTAAAACGAGGACGAAAGCATAAACTCCAGAACTACCATATTAGAAGATGATTCTTTTCACTGTCATTTTATCTACCGAGGCTCTTTTTCATTTAACACCCATTATAATCTGGAATCTGCTCTGTGCATGAAGTTAGTGATAACATAAAAAGAAAAAACAAAAGCATTCTGCATCCTTAACTATCTCAAAACTTACGGGAAGAGGAGCTAGTGAACAGACAATTAGGAGACAAGGTATTGAATGCAATGATGAAAATAAACAGTGAAAAGACTCTATTGTAAATAGAGACAGTGCTGAGCTGGTAATTAGCTCTTGGAGGAAGAACTTCGTAATACCGATTTTGTGGTATTTGTTAATTTTAACATTGTGAATGATTCTACCATGGCTGGCTTCACGCTACACTGGTTTCAAAGCTGCTCACGACGTGTTTGAATGTCTGACTTTGTGATGGTGGCCATGTAAACTTTTCAGAAGAAAGTGATATCTCATTGAGGCATAAATGATAGTAGTGAAGCAAAGGGATGGAGGGAAAGCTGTGCAGACACATAGATCAGCACAGTGGGACATCTGGAGATGACAGAGTAGGTGGCGTGTTGCGGGAAACTGCAAATAATTCATTCTTACTTGCTTATACTTTGGTACATGAAGTAGGTGAAGATGAAAAGCAAGAAGTGCACATGTTTTAGGTGGGAAATATCCTTACTAGCCACAATAAGCATTTTGAACTTTTTCCCAAAGGCAATGGGTGATCACGAGAAGGTTTTTGTGAATGACTCTGACTGTCACCCTGGGCAGAGTGCTGTGGTGTCACAGCTCACAGCAACCTCAAATTCTTGGGCTTCAGCCATTCTCCTATCTCAGCCTCCCGAGTTGCTGGGGATACAGGTAGCCACCACAACACCCGGCTATTTTTTTGTTGCAGTTGTCATTGTTGTTTAGCTGGCCCGGGCTGGGTTTGAACCCCCCAACTTTGGTGTATGTGGCTGGCGCCCTACCCACTGAGCAAACAAGTGCTGCCTTATTATTATTACTATTATTTTAATTTTGCTTTCAATTGTCTTAGTTCGAAGTTATTTTATTTATTTATTTGTTTGTTTATTTATTTTATTGAGACAGAGTCTCACTTTGTAGCCCTCGGTAGAGTGCTATTGTGTCATAGCTCACAGCAACCTCCAACTCATGGGCTTAAGCAATTCTCTTGCCTCAGCCTCCCAAGTAGTTGAGACTACAGGCACCTATCACAATACCCCGCTATTTTTTGTAGAGATGGAGGTTTTACCCTGGCTCAGGCTGGTCTCGAACCTCTGAGCTCAGGGCAATCCAGCTACCTCGGCCTCCCAGAGTGCTAGGATTATAGGTGTGAACCACCACGCCCGGCCGGCTCTGATGTTCTATGAAACATCAATTCTAAAAGATAAGACCAGGCTCAGAGAATCTGTGTTTGGATTATTTTAATTCAGGTAGAGCTGCTGGAATCTAGTCCTGACTGTGCCCGTGGGGATGCACAGATCTTGCCACTGGAGATTTAGGACACATAAAAGGGTGACAGTTTGGCTAGGATCAGGGTGTGCTGAGGGTAGAGAAGTGTGAAAGGTCATTTCATAGAGGGAGGGAGGGGAGAGGAAGGAGGAAGAAGGACCTCACCTAATGTGCATAATGCAATGGTACATTTCAAACCTATTAAGAAATGAGTATAATTGTCTTACCACAACAAGTAACTAAGTGAGGTGATGGATGCATCATTGTACCCAGCTATGATTTAATAATAAATTAATAAATAAGTAAGTAATAAACAATAAAAAGTTGATTTCAAAGCATCTAAGAAAAAAGGTGTGAAAGGTGATTTCAAAGCTTCTGAGAGGATGTTTATTTGAAGCATGACTATAGAAGGAGAATACTGTTTCATTAGAAAAGGAAATCTCAGTTTTGCACACTTTCAGTTAGAAGTGTCCATGGAACCTTACAAATGAAGCTAGATATTTGCGCGGAGATGTACAGAGGTCTTACCAAAATCAAGCCCTGGATTGATTCATGCCTGAAAATCAAGATAAAATTTTGATTGAGACATTCCCTGTTCACAGGTTCTGTGTCCTCATGAAATACGCAGGCAAGTAAACCGATGTTTCATTTAGGCACAGTTTATAAAGTGTTCCATTCTGTAAAACAAGTAAGATGTTTTTGCAACACGTTATTTAGACTTGTTAGAATGAAGTCTTCTGGCAAGTGAAATGGAATTTAAATGGTGGAAAAGAAAATGAAGATCATTCTTTGCAGAGGAAACAACATGCGAAAAGACATAAAGCAACACAAGATTGAAATGAAGCCTGCAGCTAACAAAAGTGGGAGGGATAAAGAGATAACGGTAAGAGCGTCATTGTGTAATCCACCTGCGGTGCATCTTACAAGGGTACATGTGACACTTAGTAAATGTAGAATATAATTGTCTTAACACAGTAACTAAGAAAATGCCAGGAAGGCTATATCAACCAGTGTGATGAAAATGTGTCAAACTGTTTATAAAACCAGTGTATGGTGCCCCATGATCGCATTCATGTACACAGCTATGATTTAATATTAATTAAAAAAAAAAAGAACGTCATTGTGAATGGACTTTTGTCTTATATTGAGGAACCTCACCAGCTCCCTTGAAACAGTCATAGACATGGGCATACTTAAAGCCAGATAAGCGCTTCAAAAATATAACTTGAGCAGTAATAGAGGGGACTGAAGAGATTTGAGATGATAAAACAAGAGAATTTAGTCAACCTCCTTTTTATTTTATTATAATTAGGGGAAAATTCCTGATGCATAAGATACGAATCCATCTTGCCCAGTTAAGAATCCTAGTAGATTTGCATGGAGAAAGAAATTAGAAAGAACATAATGTTAACCGTCTAGGATTCAAACAATTCTTTAAGAGGTAGGGAAACTGACAGAAAGAGATCCTTGAGAGGTTAGCCTGGAGCCGTGGCATCTTCACGTGTTATGAGAAAGAATGAGAAATGAGAGGGTGCTATTTTAAACGGGTGTGATTAAAGTCTGAGGAAGTTTTCAGGGAATTCTCCAGGAAAGCCTTAAGTGGTAGGTGTTCCTCAGCATTTTATTGTCTATCATTTAATACTTGCAGCTAATCTCATTGTTACTCTCTTATCAAATAAAAGAAAACTGATGTTACAGGAGTGGCTGACTGAAATACACAGTATATGTGTTCTTTGATCAACCAATTGTACTCCCGTGATTGAACGAGATAATGTACATACAGTGCCCAGTTCACAGTGCATGCCTGATACATAGTCAGTGTCAGATATGTGCTGAGAAGGGTGTCAAATAAACTTCATGTGTCAATTGACGGGTCAGGCACTGTTTCTCCAGTCTAGCGTGAAATCAAAGACTCTACTACCAAGGCTGAACTTTGAAAGTGGTCCTTAAGATACTCTCGAACATGAGTGATGTAGTGATACAAATGAATGATGTTGGATCAAGTCTAGGGGAACAAAGGCAGACAAAAATACGCGTGTGATTATTTTTAATAAAGAGAAATAATGATCTCTTAGAGTCTCTAAGAGTGAAGTTGTCTCATTATTTACCCACTAAACCATTTTTTGAAAAGAAACATACTGCTTTGCAATGCTGCCTAGTTCAATTTAGTCCAATTTTAGTCCAATTTTTTTTAAGTATTTGAACACAAGTAGCTTGCTAATGCTTCTCTTTTCCAAGTAGGATCCTTCCTTCTTTTCTTCATAGTTCCTTTATTTATTCTTGACCCCTTTACTGCAATAATTTTCTATATTTTTGCTTACAGTGTACATTATCATTTTTATAACTCTTGTAAGGTGTTGATCGTAGAGAATTTTTTTTCTTATTTGAATAACTCTTTTAATAGGAATAATGCCTTAATTTTATAGATTACTTTTATGGGAAAAGCCTTTTGAAAAACTTAATTTCAACCTGCAAAAAAAATGCATATAAAAGTGGTATCAAAGTAAAATTTATATTATGATGCCAAACAAAATGCCTATATAAAAATGATAATAGATTCTGGGTCTATATATGGCTTCACTTAAACATATGCAAGCTAGAGAAGAAGATCTAGTATTTATTTTAGCCCTGTGATTAGATACCGTAACTACTGAACCCCAATGATAAGTTATAGGAATTTAACATCATTCAATGTGTAACGTTTAAAGAATAAAAATGAGCCAAGACAGCTATCCCAACCCCATCAATTTAAAAATTGAGATTAAAATACCCAAAGTGATTACTTGACTGTCTTATCACTGTTACTCTCAGAGCTACTCTCTGAATCTAGACTAGCATTCAGGCCACTTCTCACCTTAAATCATTGTTTACAAGTAAATATTGACATATAAAGATGTGTTATTTCATCATCATATGGAAATGTTATCCAGGGAAAAATAATGATCCTGGGCATAACCTTGTGACCTCTTGATAAGTAGGTAGGAGCCCCCTATGAAAGAGATGCCGTGCTCTAATATTTAATGTCATGGTTAGGGTATGTCAGTCAGGGTCAGGGTATGTCTCCTATCTTTAGGCGTCAGTGATTTTAGTTGGTTTTCTTTCACTTACTATGGAATTTGAATCCTCTGGGTTTGCTAACATACTATGTGGGGTCCTTCTCCTAGGTGAATCTGTGTGTTCTCAGGATGCTGAGATATGGAAAGAAGGCATAGAAGTCAATAAAAAGAAAACCATAAGTTGTTATTTGGATTGTGATTAGGCATTTTACCTTACTGGTTAGGATCACATGTCTATGGAACTAGATTCCATTGGTTCAAATTGTAGTTCAACCACAAGCTGTTTGATCTTGGACAATTTACTTAATTTGCCTGTGCCACAGTGTCCACATAAATCAAATTGGAATAATAGCACTGTCTACTTTATAATATTTAATAAAGATTGTATTCATACTTGTAAAACACTTGGAATAGTACCAAGCTTAGAACAAAAATAATGTTTAAAAGATGTTTATAATCACAGAAATGTTAATAGGAAATCAACAGAAGGTCTTTGACTCTCCTTACATTGGCCAGAATTTACTCCTTCAGCAGAGCGGTCACTGAGAAGCGAGTTCTTGCTTTGCCGTTATGAGGTTTAGGGTATTGGGTATTTGTCTTATGTTGTATTCTTTTATTTGTAAAATAGGGGAAATAATTGCTTATTTTGATTTGTTGTGAACAAAAGGCAAAATCATTGCTGAGGAAGTACTTAAAGGTAACATTGATATTTTACATGTGATGTTCCATTTTTTTCTTTCATTCATTCATGTGATCATTAGAATTTTCAACAAATCACATATTTGAAAATCAGTGGCAAGCCTCTCCTCCCCAGATGTTAGAAGATCTATACACCAGTCACTGGAATGATGACAGAATTTTTTTGTTGTTATTTCTTTGAGACAGAGTCTCACTATGTTGCCCTTGGTAGAGTGTGGTGGCATCACAGCTCACAGCAACCTCAAACTCTTGGGCTTACACACTTTTCTTGACTCAGCCATTTTTTGGTTGCAGTTGTCATTGTTGTTTAGCAGACCTAGGCCGGGCTCAAACCCACCAGCTTTGGCGTATGTGGCCAGCGCCCTACTCACTGAGCTACAGGTGCCCAGCTAGATGACAGAATTTTTTAACCTAAGTTTAAAGGAGATAAAAACATAGCTATACTTCTTAAAAAATGTGATGTGGTATATGGAGGGTAGAGCACAGGTTGGAGATGAAGCCAGTGCGGACAGAGCGTTCCACCACGGCTTTGGGTTCAGTGGAATAAAACTGAACATCTCAGCTGGGACATCAACTTGAGGTTCTTAATTAAAAACCTAGACTGTTGCCCTAGATACTGCTGTAAAACTAAGGGAAATCCAAAAATAAATTTCTGTTGGGCGAACATGACAAAACGAAAAAAAACAACAAATCCAAGCTGCACAAGGAAAAATTTAGATTGGTCTGATAAATCTCAGTAGAACTGCCTCTTGCATATTCATCCCACATATTTGAGTGAGTTGGAGAAGCTTTGGCAAAGGGGACAGTCGTTTTTATTTCTCTCTCTAGCTCTATGGCAACACATATCCAGACAAAAAACATATGCCCAAATCTATTCCATCCTGAGGTGGTTTATTTGTATGTTTTTTGTTTGTGTGTGTCTGCATTTATTTGTGAATGTGCATAAATATTTTTCTCCTAGTGTTATTGCCATCAAATTCCAGATATATTCTCCAATCTCTCTCTGCTAGGTTTGATACTTATATCAATTGCACAGTATCTTAATTAACAGCCTGAATTCTTCCTTCCTATATATGTTTATGAATATCCGGATTTAATTTTGCTAAGAAAGCTGGAGAGAGAAGTGAGAATTAACATGTGTTAAGCATGCACACTCAGGTAATGTGCTGGATCTTTACAAGCATTAGTTTAGCTAATCTTCACAGTAGCTCAGTGAAAGAACTGTTATCTCTCCCAATTTGTAGATGAAAAGTATGAGGAAGTCTCAAACTTTGTGCTGTACCTATCCCAGGCTTACAGATTCAACAAGTGAATGACGTATTTGAGACCATAACTCGAGTTTGCCTGGCTTCAAAGACTTCCTCTCTTGCATTTCTGGACAATGTCCAAGGTCGTATTTTTAGCTATGAGTCTAAAATATGAAAAGAGCCATGCCTAAGAAGAAACCAGGAAGGACATTGCTCAGTCATAGGGTCTTTTCATCTATTACTTGAGATCTGTGTTCAATGTTTATAACTACTGTTACAGATTATCCCAAACTTAGTGGTTTCAAAAAACAACATTTTATTATCTTACAATCCGGAAAGTCAGACTTTGAAAGGAGTCTCACTAGGCTAGAATGAACATGTTATCCAGGCAGCATGATCTGTTTCCTTGCCTTTTCCAGCTTATAAATATCTGCTCACATTTCTGGAATAGCGGGTGGAGCTTTCCTTACGTCGCGTCAGTCCAGCCTCCTCTTCCGTAGTCAGTATCTCTCCACCTCTCTCTGCTGCCTCCCTCTTCCGTGTTTATTTTTATGCTCACATGAGACCCACCTGGATAATCCAGAACAATGGTCCTATTTCAAGACTCTTAAATTAATCATTTTGCAAAGTCTTTTTCACCTTATAAGGTAACATATTAACAATTTCTGGAGATTGGGGCAGACATGATTTTGGGGAAGAGAGGGGCATTATTCTATCTGTCACCGAACCTTTCTAAACAATGAATTTTGCCAAAATATTTCTACATATAGAGAAGGTACAACTTACTAACTGTAGAATACAGTCCAGATAGTACAAATGTTCATGCCTTTCCTTACACCTCTTTTTTCTATTCCGTTTACTGCAGTGTTTCAGCTTCACTCCAAATTTCTACATTCCACCAGACAAAACTCCTTCATATGATCTTTACATACCTATTTCTTGAGATGCTAGTTCCACTGCTTTGATGTCTTTTTGCTACTTCTCTTCATGGACAATGCCTACTAATCATTCAATTCCCTTCGAAAGTTTTCTCCTTTGCAGAGTATTTCTAGACTCTCACAGATGGAATCTTTCCTTCCTTCTGTGCATCCACAACTCTTGGTGAACTTTTTTAAGGAATTCACACGCAGTGTATAATCATCAACTTAAGTAGCTCTCTCTCCTACATGGTCTGTGAACTCTGCGAGGACAGATACAGGCTTACTCATCATTTTGTCCCAGTGCCAAGCATAGCTTCTAGCACTTACACTTTTACTTTAGTGGAATGGGGAACTGAGCTAGTTATAAGATTGAAAAAATTCTCTCCGACAGTGGTTGATAGAACTCACATGACTTTCTCATTCCTCTTTCAGGAGTCTTTTGCTGAAGTCACCTTTCTGTACTATTCTCTGTTTCCTCTGACTGAGATTTTTTCACCATTTTCTGATCTTCAACTTGTTTGGGCCATATATAAAACATACACGTAGCATGCATGAAGTATCCATATATTCTGAACAGTTGTTACCAGTTTTGTTATTTTTAATCTCTTTTAAAATATTGAGAGAATTTCTCTGAGGACTAAATACATTGAACAACTTTTTATTTGTTTTTTGACATTTGCATATGCTTTGTGTAACAATGTGCGCTCAAATCTTTTGCCCATTTTTAAATTGCATCTGTCATGTTTCTATTTATTTATTTATTTATTTATTTTGGGAATTCCTTATATGGGGCAAGAGTGATTTGATTGATCATTCATGCTGGGAACAATCAACTATGGTATTTGTGCTTGGATTCAGCTGTTTTGTCAGATAAAAGTATTCAGTCTATTGCTTCCCCATCCTGTCTACTCAACATACGTGTGGATATTTAAAAAAAAAAAATTGCTGCATTCCCTTTAATGCTCACTTTAAAATGAAACATAAAGCAAAAGTACTTTAAGTATAATGTGTCTAAGATATAACTATCAGATGTATACCATTAAAATATTAGCAAGAAGGTATGTTTCTGTTGAATTACTTAATATATATTTTTATAGGGTAGACTTTGAGATTTCGGATTGGAAAATTGGATGTTGTGTCTGGACACTGGGGATCTGGAAGGACGTGTCCAACTATAAATTGCTTGTGATTGTGGATGACTTTGCTCTTTGCTTCTTGGGTTTTTCAGTTTCCTGTACTGCATATATTAACTTTAAAAAAAATAAAGGTTATTGTAAAAACTTGAAAAAATATGTATGGACACACGCATAGGGATATATGTAAAATTATGTAAACTTAAACTTACAGACAAAATAATGATTCAAATAGAGTATAACCTTTGTAAGTTGACCACCTCAGGGACTGTAATGAAGTGGTCATCTTACAGAGGTGGTCAGCATAAGGCATGAGGTCTGCTGTCCTGATACACACATGAGGTGCGAGTCTGCTCTATGAAAATTAGAACAACTTAAGGGGGTGGTCGATGTCAGGAGGGGTCACCTGTGGAGGTTCTACTATAATATGTTTACTTTATGTAAAATGGGGAAACAGGTAAGTGGGGGCATGAAATAATTTTTAAAGGAGTTGGATTTCATTCAAGATGCCACTAAAAGCTGTTGAAATGGAGCAGATTGCTGTCAAGATTTGATGTATTTCATTACAGGATCACTCTGATTTCTCCTTAGTAATTGCTGTTGTGGAGAAATGTGGAGACAGGGACTAGTCTGGAGGCACAGCAGCCATAAAGGCAAAAGATGATGATAGCTTGTGGTAGGTTAGTACAGTTAGATGTGGAAATAAGAAGGATCCTTTTTGCAGAAAGAACTGGCATGACTTTGCGCTGCATTGCACATAAGATGGATTGAGCCATTCCCCAAACCAAGCACCAAGTCCACTTTGCTGCCTTTTTACTTGTGATGAACTACTGCCCTTGGGCCCCGTATCCCCAGCATCTTATAGTCAGTGGAAGAGCAGAGATGCAATATTCCTGGCCTAAGAAGAATCTCCAGAAGAATCAGGGGAGGGTTTTCAGATGATCTGGGCACCTGCTCTCAGACTGTTCTGAAGCCCAGGGGAGAACGGGAAGCACATGGTAGACTAGATCAGACATGATTTTTACCTGAAATCTTTGATAATTTTTTCTGTATTGGATAAGTGTGATTTGATTGATCATCCATGCTAAGAATGATGAAGCATGGTGTCCATGTTTGCATTAGCAAATGTTTAAAAGGATTACAAAAACAGGTGGCTGTTCAAACTGCAGTGTTAAATGAAGTTGTCAGCTTATATCCAATCCTCTTTGGTAGAGAGCCTTCAAAATCTGCAAGCAAACATTGCACCTTTCTATTCACACTGACACTGGAATTTTTATGAAAGCTCTTAGTAAGTCATAAACGGAAATGTTTTGGTCATTATTCTGATACCGATTCCTATACTAAGACAAACCAGTTTGAAAATAATCCCTTAGCAAGTGATCATATAGGGTGAGTCATCAGTTGGCATGATAGTTGCTTGGACATGAATGGCCCACGACTGTGTTTATGACAGACATTTGCTAGAGGTAAAACCAAATGGGGCTGTTCTAACATTTTTCTAATGCTTCTTAGAAATATTTAATCTAACATTCAAAATCCAATTTTATTTGACCAGTAACACAATATATAATTTATGACTATGGATAGTTTATTAATTAAGCTAAAGCAATCAAATAACCTAAGCAAATGTCGATATTCAGTTTTCCAGTGATCATAGCCTAACTGCTAGGGAAAGCAATAAAAGATTGATTCAGCAGTCATTTTACACAACATAATCCCAATCGACCATCCGATCCTGCAAGAATGGCATTTCTCTTTCCTATGGGATCAATTCTCTTAGAGAACCATTCTGTGGTCATAACCGTAATGAACTGTGTCCAGGTTTCTGGATTTCTTCCCCTCACGTGGAAGAGAGTCATGTGGCCTTTCGCATAATCAGCAACAATTCTAAATAGCTCACATTTCCCTAAAGGTCTGTTTCTACAACACACTCTTCTATATCGGGCGTCCTCAAACTTTTTAAACAGGGGGCCAATTCACTGTCCCTCAGACCGCTGGAGGGCCGGACTATAGTTAAAAAAAAAAAAAAAAAACAACTATGAACAAATTCCTATGCACACTGCACATATCTTATTTTGAAGTAAAAAACAAAACGGGAACAAATACAATTCACACCGCTTTATGTGGCCCGCAGGCTGCAGTTTGAGGACGCCTGCTTCTACATATACATGTATGTGTTAGTTAATGCTGAAGCACATAAAGCTCTTTCTATCATAAGCCAAAATAAAGTGGCGAGTCGCAGGGTGCTGCATTTTGATGAGGCTGGATAATTGTGGTTTATCACAAGATTACAGACAAAGAATCAGGAAGGAAAGCCACGGGGCCAGCTCTGGGAAGTCCAGGAGTGAGAGCTGCTCTCCCTTTTCCCTTGAGCCTTCAGTGATTCTGAAGGAATAGCTCCCAAGCTCTGTGCCCTGTCTGTTCTCTATTCCTGTATGCTAGTGAGAGACTCTGACCAGCCCAGATCAAAGCCTGGATCCATTAGATCTATCCAGGACACGATCAGGTGCTACAGAAATGAGGCCTATTCTGTGTCTTCAAAGCTGGTTCCACCAAACAGGGAATACCTGTGGTTTATGGCTTTTTAGACAGGTGTCTCTCACAGCTAAGCACTGTTCTAGGAGCTTCTTATCATCATAGCGTTTCATCTTCACTACCAAAGTGTTCCACAGCTGAGGAAACCAGTCTATGAGATTCACCAACCTGTGTAAAAGCCTGTTAGCTCCCCAAATCCCAGCGCCCCCCCCCCGCTCCGGGTAGAGTCCAAGAAATGGCTGTGTTAGCTCCCAAAGCTCAGTCCCCCAGCCCCCTCCCAGCCCCTGGGTAGATTCCGAGAAACAGCTTCAGAATTAGAAAGCACGGAGAGTTCCCCAAAACCCACCTAGTTCTCCGTGAACAAACAATAGTAGAAACTTACTCGATCTGTGTTTCTCAAGCTGTAACCCCACCCTGAGCTAACCGCAATATTCTGCTTCTGTACTAGCTTGCTTGCCACGTGGCACTAAAAGGGTATAAAAGTCAACCTGACTTCCACTTCTGGGCTGCCTGCCTTTGACAGCAGCGGTCCTCTGCGCAGGTGTAATAAATCACCATCTGATTTTACCTAAGTGGGGTCTGAGTCTATCTTTACAGGCTGTGACGGGTACAACACCTGCCCAGAGAAAGTGCAAAGCCACTACTTAAAGCTCACTCTATTTGACACCAAAAGCACTAAAACAAAAATTAAAAGCATTCTTAGCATACTGAAATGTTATAAAAGATCAGGGTACATGCGACATTTACTAGGTGTAGAATATAAATGTCTTAACACAATAACTAAGAAAATGCTGTGAAGGCTATGTTAACCAGTTTGATGAAAAAATTTCAAATGGTATATAAAACCAGCACATTGTACCCCATGATTGCATTAATGTACACAGCTATGATTTAGTAAAAAAAAAAAAAAAAGTCACTGAAATAATATGGATGGTTAGATGGACTATGTGACCATATTCTGAATTGTACGAGAAAGTACTTGGTTAGTGCCAGATGTTTTAAAAAGGACCTAATATTTTTTGAAGTAAAAGTAAAAGCTGTATCGGTGACACCTGTGACTCAAAAGAGTAAGGCGCTGGACCCATATACTGTAGGTAGCAGGTTCAAACCCGGCCCCAGCAGAAAAAAAAAAAAAAATGTAAAAAAAAAAAAAAAAGGGTGTTTTCATGGTTATCTTAGGGAAAGGGGTTCCTGTGTTAGAATTGTGGTTAAACACATATTTTATTGATTCTAGAGATGCTGGGTCTTCGTATAGTGTGGCGGTATTTTTTTTCTTTGCATCCTCCTTATAATTTCCTACTTGTGAAAAGAAAGGAAAAGAGAGATTGTCTAAAGAGGGTAGAAATAGTGAGTGATAAAAGAAACAGAAAGAAAGAGAGGGAGGGAACGAGGGAGGAAGGGGAGAGAGAGGAGAGATAAACAGTGTTGTTCTTTATGTTCTAATATTAACTCTTTGGGTTTATTTTATAATTTATCCTGGCCAATTTTAAGAATTTAAACATAGTTCCTCTCAGTAGTTCAGCCTAACTGCTCCCAGGAGAGTAAACTGAATTTCGGTTAACTTGAACTTCTCTCTCAAACTGGGATTACGGTGTACTTGTAAAATATCTCTGAGGCCCAATCGGAATTCCATTTCTATGGAGATTAGATTGGAACCTGCAACCAGGAATAATAAAGCAAAACACTGACGTATTTTTTCTTTGAAGGATTGTTACAGGGCATTTTCCTCCACCTAGCTGTGAAATGTTATTTTGAGGACTTTCATGTTTATTGTGTTTTGCATGACGACACTTAAGAACAAACTGTTTATTCAATGCAATGTCTTCATTAGCGCCCTAGTAATTAAAACCTGATGTTTATTTTTTCCCAGAGTTACTTTTTTCTCCTTTCTCCCACCCTTTCCTATTTTGATTTTTTTTTTTTCTGTGTTCTTGAATTGTCTTGCACATTACTAGTGATTTGTGCAAATCTGGGCAGAAAGCCAAATCAGAATATGAGAAGTAAGCCAGAACAATTGGTAACTGAATGTTTTTTCTAATGATTGGCTCCCTTAGAGAAATTTCTTTTGCTATCCACCCATACTTCCCTCGTGAGGACTGATGTTAAATCAAATTTCAAATAAATGGGGAAATGATTAAGATGACATTCTTCTACAACTGTAATTATGTTTTGCTGTTTTGTGTAGATGAAGAATTTTTGCATGAAGATGCTTCTGGTTACTGTGATATATGAACGTCTGTAGAAAGAATGGGTACTATTTTGCGAAGTAATTTGTCTGCATTTCAATAATTTTTTTAAACATTCCTTCTTTATATCCTTCCTAGTTTTCTATCCCCAGCTCCTTAATCTAAAAATTAGTTTAATTAGTTTTACAAAGCTCCTGCACTCATCAATTAAAGTTCCTCTTTGAAGTTGAAAGAGGTATTATTATCGCCATTTTACATATAATAAAAATGAGGTTTAGAGATTATCAGAGACCTAACCAAGATTACCTGCCTACGAGATATAGAAAAGGGGAATGACAGCACGTTAACTATTTGGACTAGGGAAGCATAAGGAACTTCTCCAAAGTAAAAGTTAAAAAAAAAAAAAAGAGAGAGAGAGAGAAAGAATATAAATGATTGCATTAGGAATTAAATATAGCAGATCCAGGACCCAAGAGATGAAGTAGTTTAAACTTGAAAATGAGCCTTACTGCAGGATCAGAGTGACTAAAATCAAGTCATATTAGAAAGTGAGAGAGGCTACAGATTATCAGGATATATTTGGAATTGCCTCAAGGCAAAAAAATCCTGGTAGAAAACAGGTATTCAATGCCCAGATATTTACCCCCAAATTTCTTTTTCTGCATTTCCATTTTCTGCACCTTTGCACTTTTTACAGGGCACAGATTAGTAAGTCAACCAAAAATACACATATTCATATTTCATGTATTTTGAATTAATAAAGTGATAGGTAATTATATATAACTCTATGAGAAATTCAAACAATGACAAAATTGCAAAGTAAAATAGAGTTTCACTTTACCTCGTTTTGTAGATTGGTATGTGATTACAGAGACAGAGCAAGACATATCCAAATAAACACGAAGTTTGAAGTGAGAGAAATTAACTTTTATTTAGGCGGTACAAAAAAAAAATCCATCTGTATCCTTTCACCAATATCTCCTCTGCTGACTGCCCGCTGTCGAGGTCCATGCTACTCTCTGCTCCTGTGAGTCTAACTTTCTTAGAGTCCATGTGTGAGAGCAATCAGGTAGTATTCGTCTTTCTGTGATGGCTTATTACACTTAACACATTCACACCAAGTTCACCATGTTGCCACACATTCTCTTCTTTTACGTGGCTAAATAGTAATCCGTGTTTTGCATCCATGTCTCATATTTTCTTTATTTGTGCATTGTTGATGGACACATCAGAAGAATAAGTTCAAGAGATTTATTCTACAACATGGCATGGTGACTATATTTAATAACAATATATTGTGTTCTTAAAAAAAAGCTTAGAGTTGATTTTGTGTTCTCACCACAAAAATGGCAACTCTGAGATAATGAAGATGTGAATTAGCTCAATTTAATCATCCGCAATTATATGTATGTATGTGCATCAAATAAAAATTAAAAAATCATAGGTTAAAAAAGAAGGTCGTTTGCTATTTCAAAAAAATTCAACACGTGCTTATTCATACAGGAATATTTGGGTGTATTTTTATTCATATATGCCTACTGATATGATAAGTAAGTCACGGTCATCCTAACTTTGTTACATTTTCACTTCCACTTTTCCCCACCCTTACTAGAGATGCTTTGCTATCATTTGTTAATTTATAGCTAAGCCGACAGGTTGGTGCCGACAGGTTGGTGCATAGTGCATATGTGCAAATCTACCTTAACTAACATTATCTGAGCTAGTTTAATGTTTTATTTACTTATTTATTTCATGTTAATGTGAGGGTACAACCAACCAAGTTGCAGTATTTGAATTTGTTAGGTAGAGTCCCTCTTGTAGTTGTGTCCCACACCCAAAAGGTGTGCCATACACCCCTACCCTGTGCCCATTCAGTGGAAGCACCTCAATCCCCTTTCCCCCATCTAGTTTCCCCTTGCCCCAAACTTGAATTGAAATGAGTTTTTCTCCTATGTGGCTGTGAATTAGATGCTATACTGGCTTCAGGTGAGTATTGAGTACATTGGATATTTGCTTTTCCATTCTTGTGATACTTTACTGAGAAGAATTTGTTTCAACTCCAGCAAGGTTAATACAAAAGATATAAAGTCTCCATCTTTTGCATGGCTTACTAATATTCCATGATGTGCGTACAACACATTTGTTAATCTATTCCTGAGCTGATGGGCATTTAGGTTGTTTCCACATTTTGGCACTTGTTTGTTGAGCTGTGATAAACAATTCAGTGCAAATGCCCTTATGATAAAATGATTGTTTTTCTTCTGGGTAAATGCCTAGTAGTGAGATTGTGGGGTCAAATGGGAGATGTAATTTGAGGTCTTTGAGGATTTGCCATACTTCTTTCCAAAGAGTCTGTCTTAGTTTGCAGTCCCAACAGCAGTGTACTATTTCTTTTCTCTCTACTACTTAAGATAGACCCTAGCTCCACATTCCGTCCTGTATATGTAACTATCTATCTTCTGTGATTTAGCCTTTTTTGATGGGTGTGTAGTATAATCTGACTGGAATTTTAACGTGGATTGTCCTAGTGAAAACGTTGGACATACTTGCAGTTTGTATATGTTCCTTAGTATCGTTTCTACTTAGATCTTACCCATTTTTATAATGTCCTGTCTTCTTACAAGAAAGTTGTAAACGTATTGTGATCATTCTTAATCAAATCCTTGCTCCCATATATACATACAAATATTCCCCCTCCCAGTCTCCGCAGGTCTGTGGTTAGTCTTTTCTTTCTTCTTCCTCTTCTCTCCACCAATTTTTTGTTTGTTTTTGTATTTTTTAATGGTGCACAAATCCACAAGTTGTGACGTTTTCTTTTAGGGTCTGTGTTTTCTTTATCCCAAGTGTGAAATACTTGTAACCATTTTGTTTTCTGTTTTTTCTGAATGTTTTATAGTGTTAGTTTCTCTATCTTCATTTCATTTAGTTTATGGAGCAAGGTAAAGACTGAAGTTGATTTCTTTCACATAGATATCCTGTTATTGCTGCACCATTTATTGAAAAGATATGCACTTCTTTGTTAAATTTTCTTAACAACATTGTTGAACATCAATTGACCATATATATGTGGAAACATTTTTGATTCCTGATTCTGTTCCTGAGATAATAATAATTTTCAATAATACCTCAATTGCTCTACTTTTGTAGCAGCCCTTCAATTTTGACCTTTTCCAAATTTTCTTTGGCAAGTCTTGGTTGTTTGTGTTTCCATATAAATTTTGTAGATACCTTCTCCGTTTCTTAAAAGAAAATCCCCCTACTTAATCAGTGTAACCTGACTTATTGTACCCTCAATGAAACCCCAACAATAAAAAAAAAAAGAAAATCCCCCTACTCAGCTGAGATTTTTAATGGAAATGCATCAACTCTAATTATAAAGTTTAGAAATAATAGATAAATCATGCACATTCAGATGGTAAATGGTAACTAAAATAAAACTGAACAAGCTACTGTTACAGCCTGGATGAATCTTAGAAACACTGTTTTAGTGAAAGAAACCAAATACAAGACCACTATGCCCTGTGAAGAACATTCAAAAATAAGCCAAACTCATGTATGTTTCCAGCAATCAGGAAGACAGATATTCCCATGGAAGAGAAAAAAGAGTTAACAATCTCCAGGGGATTAAAAAGAAGCTTCTTACATGCAAGTAATATTCTGTTTCATGATCTGTGCTTGTACATGTGTGTTCACTTTATGAAAATTCATCTAACTGAACAATTTTAATTTGTGCTCTTTTATTTTAGTAGGTAATATTTAAAATTATTTTAAAAAGAAAGAAGCATACTTTGAATTTTGCGAGCCATGTGTGTATGATGACTATGAATAAGCACTTATTTTATTGATGAAATGTGTGCATGTGTGTGGTGTAGCTGTTGGAAAAAGCTCATGTTAAAGGAGGTGAGTGAGAGCCACGAATGCCCAAAGTCTTTCTAAATGATATACCTTTCTAAATATCCATCTCCATTTTCCAATATTTTTCCTGACTTATCTCCTTTTTGACTGTTTTTTCGTAGGTTTCAGTACCAATCTTTTGTTACATTCCCCTAGAGTTGGCCTGTGATCTAGCTGTTGCACTTTTCCAAAATGCTAGTTGATAAAGGCTCATGGTGTCACTCTCCTGTGGGGTACATACATTCTAATGAAAGTCCTTAAAAATCAAAGAGCCTTTAAGAGCCAACTGAATATGTCAGCCATGTAGATATTTCAGATTTCATGACAAAGGGAATGAGGAGTTCTTTAGATCAGGAAGAACTTTAGTTGTTTCTTGAATTGCATCTTGCATATTTTGCAAATGGCATTTACCTTTCAAACTAACACTAAGGAGGGGTCTCAATTTTGCTGGGTCATTCCAAATCTCCTATACTATTTCCAGTAAAGTTTTTAAATCTTTTGTATTCTATCTTTTTGTAAGATTTACAAAATTTCATGTTAAGAAATTTAACTATTCATTATATAGAGAGAGCTATATATAAAGAGAGAGAACTTTACAATAGTTAGATAAACTCAATCAATACATTGCTTGCAGAATCCTTCCACATTACTAAGAAGCATTCGTTCCACTTTTCCTTGGACATATCAAAGGTACTTCCCACCTCCCAGAAAACAACATTATATTTCAGACATCTCTAACCATGTATTATTCCATCCATTCACCTTAAAACTAAAAGTGCATCTCTTTTACTTCTTCAAAATGCTTGAAGACACAAATGGATCTTCTGAAAATATTCTTTATGCATCACAGCTAATTTGCTTTAAACATCCCACATATTTAATAGTTTAGAGTCTGTTCATTATCCCAGTCTCCCAATATTGATCAGGCTCTGTCTTGTAAATATCTCCCCTTGGGTTTTATACATAGAATGCTATATAAATCATCATGTACCTTGATTTACCAGGACTAAAATAAAGATTAGCTGGTATCGATGTAGAGACTGGTCAAAATGCTCCTGTCTTTAGGAGACCCGTGAACAGTGAGGAAGAACTAACTGTTCACGGGTTAGTGAGAATTCTATATTTTACACTAGGAATTGTATTTAAATCTCCCCAGTTTGCCTGTGTATTGTCTACGTTAGCTTTAGAAACTTATTTCCTTTACCAAGTCTTAGTTTGTTCATGTGATAAGTAAAAATATAAACAGAGATCGCATTAAAGTTTTTTTTAAAGATAACATACGGGAAAGCCCCAGAGAGAGCCCTTGACATATAGTTATAGCTCAATAAATATTACTTGACTTCAAATCACAAAAGAACATTAACTCAATATTTTGGTCATGGTGACCTTTCAACACCCTCCAAAATTACGCCAGGTGGCAGCTGCTACCTTCCAATTATAGAGCTGGTCATAAATAGAGAGTGCCCTGTCTGACTTTACCACCTGCTATGGTTTGGCATGAAATGTTAGGCTGGAAAAATGGGAATTTTTTTTTTTTCTTGGGTCTAATTTACACTGACACCCACTCCCTCACTAAGTTCTAGGCTTGGAGGGACTATATCCTTACCAGAACTATGATGTCATAAAAAGATAACTGAATAGGGTTGTGCCTGTGGCTCAAGGAGTAGGTCGCCAGCCCCATATACTGGAAGTGGTGGGTTCAAACTCGGCCCAGTCAAAAACTGTAAAAAAAAAAAAAAAAAAGATAACTGAACACTAGAATATTCAGTAGCCATTAAATTCTAATGAAAGTAAACTCTGCAATAACACTTCGTTTAAACTATTATGACTAGTGCTGTACAATGACTATTTTAACATCTTGGATACTTTAACGTACTTTTATCTTTGAGGCAACTGAACTCATTAAAACTGCTGTTTCTTGAGCAAATCATGAAAACTTTATGATGGAGAATGACCAGCATCATTAATCTCATTCTAAAATTTTCAAACACTAAACACTCTACCATTGGAGGATTATTCTAGGGAAAATCCATTAAAAATAATATTTATTTGGGTACAGATTTGGAAGGGCTTATACCTGGATCAATAGAGTATGTATAAAATCTTATTCCAAAAGGACAATCCCTAGACCAGCGTCCTCAAACTTTTTAAACAGGGCGCCAATTCACTGTCCCTCAAATCACTGGAGGGCCGGACTATAGTTAAAAAAAAAAAAACAACAACTATGAACAAATTTCTTTGCACACTGCACATATCTTATTTTGAAGTAAAAAAAACAAAATGGGAACAAATACAATTCACACTGCTTCATGTGGCCTGTGGACTGCAGTTTGAGGACACCTGCCCTAGACATTCAAGATCACTCAAAACAACTATTATAAGCCTGCTTTTGACGCAGATCATTGGCAATATATTAATATTGACATTTCTCAAAACAATATTTAACTATTCAAATGGATCCATATATCAGCTGCTGTGACGTGTACCAGCATATAAATTTTCATTTTGAAGGAATGCAAACTTTGAATCTCTGCTTCAATCCCAACTTCAGATCTATGAATTATGAGATTTTTGCTTTGCAACTTAGACTGTCTGACTTCAATGTAATTATCTGTAAAATGTGCATAACAGTGCCGCATGTTGACTAGGCTGGAGACTAGAGATGAGTTAAAAAGATAGCTCTCTCTATATCAAATTCTCAGCAAATTATAGCTGTGGTTGCTACTTACTTATGGAATTAGTATTAATATAGTAAATGTACTTTAAACTTCTTACATTTTAACAGTCAATTTCCCTTCCTACAAATTTCTTTTGCATCTGAACCTCCTACTTTCTGACTTTTTTTTTTTTAATTTAGAAACTTGATCTGACAGGCAAATTTTCTTCACCCAGGGAAGAAGAAAGGAGGGGACAGAAGACAGTGATTGTTAGTCATCTGCATCCAAATAATAATATGTTAGGTTATTTCCCTTCGAGAACTTTCTGGTTGCTGAGTAATGAAACAACAGTAATGAAGACAGACTATCATTTTAGGACCCAAGCCAGTCTTGTGTAGAATGATTCAGGGAACAATATGGAAATACTTTAAAAAGTCACAGATTGTAGGAAAGAGAAAAGTAAAGGGAATTAGTAGTAATTGAGTGCTGGAAATCTTTTTTCTTCGAAGTTGCTTAATTATCTCAAAAACCTGCTCACCTCTACACACCTCTACGTGCCATTTCTTGCCCAGGGAAGGCCTTGCCTGACTCCCCCTGTGCATCCATCATCCTAGACATGGCTTCACACGGCCACGCAGGGGAAGCTGTGCCAGTCTTGTAATCCGGTTTCACCTGAAAATTGACAATGACACATTGTTGAGAAATGAGGCAGGTTTCTAAGTTTTTCCAACTTTTGCTGTTGCTCCCCTCTTCAGTACCTGAACAAGCTCAATTCTACCAGATTTATAAATGAAAGGTATTTTAATTCTGCACCAATAAGGTACAGAAGAATATTGAAACATCATTACTACGCAAGCGTCCTCAAACTTTTTAAACAGGGGGCCAGTTCACTGTCCCTCAGACTGTTAGAGGGCCGGACTATAGTTTAAAAAAAAAAAAAAAGAAAAAAAACTATGAACAAATTCCTACGCACACTGCACATATCTTATTTTGAAGTAAAAAAAGAAAACGGAAACAAATACGATCACACCGCCTCATGTGGCCCGCGGGCCGCAGTTTGAGGACCCCAGTTTAGGGTTTCTTATTTTTGATTGCCTTATAGCTACTTCAGGGCAACACCTGAATTTATGTGCTCTTCAAAATGTGACAAGAAAAGTAACTTAAAATAAAAGCATATTAGAAATTATGTAATCTTGAAATCACTTTCACATTCTATATTTTCTGTTCAAAACCCCTCTGTGTACAGTTACTTTTATCACACCCATTTGGCATTTGATGAATCTGAGACTCAGAAAGATAAAAGCTCTCAGTTTTTCAAATAATTAGTTTGCAACAGCACTACTTTTTCTTCATAATTTAATAAATATTTATTGTGTTCACTGTCTTTATCTTTATTCTATTGAGTAAGGCAGAAAAGGGACCAGATCCGACTAGTGAGGAAAGACAGATTAACTAAATGTATACGTAAGAGTACATTAAAAGTTACAAGAACTGTGAAAAAATTCAGTGATATATTGTGATAGATTGGGTGCTGGTGAGCTTCATGTGATTAGAAGAAAAACTCATGGCATTTAGGTTAGCTTTCCTGTAAAAAATGAATAATATTTGATTAGATGAAAGGATGTGGCCTGGTACGGTTTTGCCAACAGAACTTGAGCATCACGGTAGTTTTATTTGGTTGGTTCTTTTGTAGAATGAGTTGGGCATCCTAAGGTGGGCATGTAAGCTCAGCCCCAAAGACCAAGCATTTAGTCATGATTGTGAAACATAAAAAGGAAAGAACTAGAGTGTTATGCGGAGTCCTTCAGGCAGGAGAACATTCTATGGACAAAAGTATTAAGAATCGGGAGGAAATTGCAACTTGAAGGCAAGTTCTCTTTCTGTCCCCTTTGCTGAGATAAAAACCGGGACGAGTGGGCACTTGACAATATTTGCTGACTTCCTTTTGACTAAAAGGAAGAAATCTTCACATTGTACCATTTCAAAAAGGAAGTCACTTCATTTTTCTCAGATTATAACAAATAGGAAATGTTAAAAATGACCACATGTGGTGGGATTGTGAGGAGGAAATAGGACCCATGAAAGTAATCTGAAAATTACAACTCGGTGAGGGTTCATTCCAGGCACACTGTCAGGAAAATGATGTCAAGAGTACTGTGTTAGACCCACGAATGATGGAACTGAGATTGGATACCTACTTCACACCCTGGGCACAGTGGCTCACACTTGCAGTCCTAGCACCGTGGGAGACTGAGGTGGGTGGGTTGCTTGAGTTCAGGAGTTCAAGACCAGCCTGAGCAAGAGTAAGACCCTGTCTCTTAAAAAAAAAAAAAAAGAAGAAGAAGAAGAAAGAAAAGAAAAAGGAAAAAACAACAACAACAAATAGCCTGGCGTTGTGGTAGGTGCCTGTAGTCCTAGCTACTCAAGAGGCTGAGGCAAGGGGATGACCTGAGCCCAAGAATTTGAGGGTGCTGTGAGCTATGATGCCATGGCACTCTACCCAGGGCAATAGAGTGAGACTATGTCTCAAAAACAAAAACAAACAAACAAACAACACCAAACAAAAACAAAAGAAAGAACCTTTACTTTAGGACCACCCTGAAATTGGTCAAGTCTCAGCAATCAATAGAATTTGTTGATGACTTTTCTCAAAAATAATTCATAAAAAAAGGGCTGGAAAAGAAACACCGGATAGAGCATGTTATTAAATTAAATTATAAAAACTCTTAAGTACAATGGTGATAATTCACCTGGAATAATATCCATCTATATTATAGAAGTATATTATTTAAAATTAATGTATTAAATGCAAAAAAAACAGAAAAAAAGATTAATTGGGTCTAAGCCATCAAAGAAAATTAATATTTTTAAAAAAAGAACAGTCAAACAAACCAAGGAAAGTTTGTATCTGTCTGAATTCAAACAGCTTCTTCTAAAAAAAAAAGAAAGAAAGAAAGTTTGTTTCTGTGGTCTTTAGCTATGTAAATTCAAGCAAGATATAGTAGTAAGAGATTTACAGGCACGTGAAGAAACACAACTTTTATTGGCATAAAATGTTTATACAGATCCATGAGTCCAGTGACTCATTGTCTACAACCATGTAACTACTATATCAATTAGATATAAAATATTGCCGTTCTCCTAGCTAGTTCCCATATGCCCCTTTCTCCCAAAGGATGCTGAGGTTCTTATTTATAGCAAGAAAGTTTACTCTTCCCTGTTCTCAAATTTTGTAGGGAATTATGCAGTATTTTTTTCAAACCTGGTTTATTCCTCTCAACATGTTGAAGGTTCATCAGTTAATACATGTTTCTCTTGATAAATTTGTTTTAGTGCAGTAGAGTAGTTTATGGTTTAATTATATCACAGTTGTTTATCCATTTTCTGGTTGACGGATATATTTTCATTATGGTATTGGCCATTTTCAAAGTAGAACCGTACAATTACATCTGCAAATGATATGGTTGTCTTTTTATAGACATACTACTTTTATTTCAGAATACTAGAGGGGTACACAGGGTTTTCTTTTTCACATAGTTTGCTTTTGTACCTTTTCAGTCACAGTTATTAAGTGCGCCCTTAACCCAGAATCTGTGCATAGACATACATTTTAAGTTCACTTTGGTAAACACTTAGAAGTAGAATTTCTGTGCCATGACATAAGTGTGTTTTTAACTAATGAAGAAACTGCTGAACGGTTTTGCAAAGTTGTTTTGCAGCTTTTCACTTCTGACAGCTTTAGTTCAATAACTTCCTCACAAGTGGAAGGGTGTGTGTGTGGTGTGTGTAGTGTTATCTTATTTTTTAAACTTGTATTTCCTAGATGACTAAGGACAGCAAGCAACTTTTCTTTTTTTTTTTTTTTTTTGTAGAGACAGAGTCTCACTGTACCGCCCTCGGGTAGAGTGCCGTGGCGTCACACGGCTCACAGCAACCTCTTAACTCCTGGGCTTACGCGATTCTCTTGCCTCAGCCTCCCGAGTAGCTGGGATTACAGGCGCCCGCCACAATGCCCGGCTAAGCAAGCAACTTTTCATTGTTTATCAACCTTCCCTGTATCTTCTTTTGTGATGAGTTTAAGTCCTTTCTCCATTTAATTGGGGTACTCATTGTCTTATCGTGGTACTGGAAAAGGAAATACACACACACAAACACTCACAAGTTGTGACAATTAAGTTCACAAACCCATTCTAGAAAAAGTGCTGCATATCTCATTGATGAATATCACCACAGTCACCTTCAAAGTACTCCCCTTGGGAAGCTGTGCACTGATGCTGGTGCCAGGTCCACCCTTCAAAGCCATCTTGGAACTCTTTTCTGGAATGGCTAGCAGGCCTGTTATGATGCAAGCTCTGACAATGAAGCCTGTGAACTTGCCACAGTGTGCTCATGTTGGCAGCCCTGACAGACTGCTCCATAAGGTGCCATGACGTTGACATATCAGTGTTCCACAGCTGTGTTGGCGTCAACATATGGCAAGCTGTGATGCCAAAGCACTCTACTGAAGGCGGTGTCGTGTTGACTGGCATTCATTATTGCTTTTGTGTTTTTTTCTGCCATACCATGAGTGCACTGATGGCCATTCCAGAAAAATAATTCTGAAATTGCTTTGAAGGGTACACTAGACACTGGCATCTGTGTACAGCTTCCCAAGGGGAGGACTTTGAAGGTGACCATAGTGATATTCAGCAATGAGGTATATGGAACTTTTTCAAAGATGAGTTCACAAGCTTAATTGTCAGACGTGTGTGCGTGTGTGTGTGTATGTGTGTAAAAACAGAGTATGCCAAAAAAAAGTATACACATTTTGAGAAAGAAAAAAACTGCATTAAATTTGTAATATTAAAGTCAATTCTGACTTCTGCACTCACAAGAGGTGGTCAATGTGTGTACATGTTATATATTTTGTTATCAATGTATATTATTATAATTATAATACACGTACATTTTTTACCTAAAAATATTATAGCAGATAGATGTATTGTGACTATTTTCTACTTATGTGTGACTTATGTTTCATATACTTAATGAGGTCTTAGGATGTGCAGAAGATTTAATTAAGAGAAAGTGGTGCTTTGGAGTCTTGTCTCAGAAATCTTTCCCTAACCTGAGATCATTTCTTTTTCTGACAGATGTATTGTTTTAGCTTTTATGTTTGTATGTGGTATAAGTTACGGGCTGATGGTAATTTTGACATAGGAATAGGCACCATTGTTGAAGAGATGATCTTTTTCTTACTGAATTATCTTGCTATCAAAGGTATTTACTCTCTAATACCTATAAATGATTATCTATCTATAGTTTGCCCAATTTTTATAAATTTATTTACATTTATGTACACGTCTAATAAACTTTTGTTGGTAATGGGACATTGCAGCAAATATGCTATAGTGGCTCTTGATTCTGCTGTTTTCTGTGGATTCTTGGCTTTGTAATAGCAGACAGTTAATGTACCTGGGTTCAAACTATAAACAGTCCTTTCTTTGACAAGCAGCTACTGGTACTTTTGTTATGTTCCTATGCCTTCTAGATTTTTCTTTTTTTTTTTTTAATTTTATTGTTGGGGATTCATTGAAGGTACAGAAAACCAGGTTACATTGATTGCTTTTGTTAGATCAGGTTGTGTGTGTTTTGTTGTTTTTTTTTTTTTTTTAAACTGACTCCTTGTAAGCTCCTCTGTGCAAAAGATCTGAACAGAGATGGGGCTCTGCCTCCTTGCGATGACCTTGCTTGTAAGGATTTCCTACTTACGTTCCAGCTGCCCTGCCAGCTCTGCCCTTTACTCCTTCCCGTCAAGCTTTCTGCTGCCGGAGCTGAACACAGTTGGAGAAGTTCACTTGGGCAAGTAAAGTATCAGACTCACATATCTGCCTCCATAGATCCAATTTGGATAAGGACTATAAAATAATGATGACTAAGGAGATAAAAGTATAGAAATCATTCACATGGAAAAAAGTATCATATGAAAAGAATAGAATAATTGAAAATGCACCCAAGAAATTTCCAGAAAATAAGAGCTCCACTTAATAAAATTAAACTTTATAAATAAATTAATAGTAGCCCAATGTGCTTCTTTCTGAATCATATAGGTCAACATTTTTAGGGAAAGTCACTTTTGAGTAGCTATGAATGAAATTCTACACTAACAGCATTTTCCTTTAGCAATTGAATGTTTTTATTCAGGTAATGCATCTTCTATCTTGAGAAAATTTACCTCTGGTCTCTACCTGCCTTTCTGAGATTTCTCTGGATTCTTCTTGTATGTGAATTTTAAAAATTTATTTTATTTTTTATTCATTTATTTTTTTTACCTGCCAGCCAGGAATTGGAGTAGTTTATGCTCAAATTCGAGTCTCACTCTTGGGATAATTACACTGGCAAGAGTTTCCCCTATACATTTCCAGCTGTCTGCTATGTCTGAATTTCTGATTTCAAGTATCTATAGCTCTGACTTTTTTCACTCACAGATTTTTCCACAGCTGTTGCTATAAGGGTTGGGCCAGTGAGTTACACATTTATAATTCTTACCCCCTTATATTATTGCATTTTTTTGAGACTAAACTCTTACCTAGATTCTGTCAGCAATTGAAGCATGTAATTTTAATATTGCTATTTGCCAGGGATTTGTGCAGGAGAACATATCACTTCTTCCTTATGCCTGTTTTACAAATTTTATGCCTGTTTTGTCTATCTGTTTCTAAAATAAATAAGCTAACATTTGTTAGTTTCTCCTTTTAATTCTGGTGGGTTTTATTTTGTTATTCTTAAGTTGTTGGTGTATACTCTGCGAATTGTTACATCATTACAGTGAAATTGTATTCTTAGCATGAATCCTCTTGCTTTGTGACATAAAATGCATGTTGCAACAATCAAAATGCATTTCCTATGGTTGTTGATAGGATATGTTGATCCAAATCAACCTATCCACGCTTGGTCATGGGGAAGATGAGCTACATTAGGCTCGCTCATCTGAAGGCCATGAGGTGCCTGATTGTTTTGAATAACTATGATTAAGCTGGCAGGTATTATGTGTTCCTACGTAATTGTCATTTGGAGCCACTGTTGTTCTGGCTACTCTATAGGGCCCCAAGACTTTCCACTGCGGCAAAGAAAGAAGTTTCCTGTGCTAACTTTCCTGCCCCACATGAACTGGAAAAAAGGCAGATGCCCCCATGCCTGCTTCTGGAAGCCCTGAGATGAATAAAGGGCATGTCACAGCTACCTTTAGCTCTCCAATTCTTTTTCAGTTCATCCAAATCCAGTGCAAACCTTTTTGGCCTCAACCATTGGCATTATAGCTGCCTTCCCTATTTTCTGGATTCCAACTTTTAAAATTATCTCTCCTACCACAATGGGGATTTTCAAGCTTCTCCAGTAAGTCAGCTCTTCCACACAACATTCAGCTGATCCAAAGTCTTCAGTTGTTGTATGCCCCCATGTGCTAAAACACTCTTGAGTAACTAGCAAGGACATCCACCCAGAGCTTTTCAATGGCTACACTTCAGTAATTCATCCATCTGCTGCTCAGCCAGGAAAATAACTAGCCTCTCTAAGATCTTAAATAATTACATCTTTATCAAGTGTTGGCTCCCCTGATTATCCCTAAAATCACTTAGAGATAGAACAAAGTCAAGTTTGTTCTTACTGCAGTAAGGCACAGCATCAACTTTTAGTAGTGTCTTAGCAGGGATGGGCCAAGATGTCAGTGAAATTTTGAAGTTCAGTTTGCAATGGATCTTTTATTTGGGGGCTTCATTACACTAAGCAAGGGTCATTATAGCATAGTTTAGGATTGATGGACACAGCAAGGGGAGTCAAAGGGTCTGGGGATGTGAACATCATCTGATAAATCCTGTTGAAGAGTTGATGGATCCTTAAGAGATCACTGGAAATGAATAATAAAATTATGTTCAAATTTTATCTTCCTAAGCAGGAGTCTCCTGGAATAATAAAGTTCTGTTGCAAAAGCAAGTTCTTAAAAGTCCTCTTAATGGGGGCAGTAAGCTGAACGGATGCATCACTCGTCTGTGCTAATTTCATCTTGCTTCATATATTTGCACATTTTGACTACAATAATGTGTGCTTAATTATTAATCATCTCGCTGATATGCCTTCTCCTCTACTTCATATGTCCTCCAAATTGATACCTGTGTCCATTCTTCCCTGTTGTTCCAAACACTTCTTCTGTGCCTTTTGTTCTATATTAATTTGGGAGGGCCGACGTACAGGACTGGAAGAGAGAAATTTTGAGATCAAGGTGTCAGTGCAGTTGGTGTCTTTGAGGCCTTTCTCCTGGGCTAACAGTTGGCCGTCTTCTCCCTGGGCATTCACATGGCTTTTCCTCGGTGTGTGTCTGTGTCCTCATTTCTTCACAACTCAAATCAGTCATGTTGATTGGAGTTGCACCCTAATGACTTCATTTTAACTTAATTACTTTTTTAAAGGCCCCCATCTCCAAATGCTATGATATTCTGCAGTACACTCCCCATCATCAAGAATTTTTGGTAGACATAATTTAACCCATAACAGGTGCCAGTGTTCCCATAACCATAAACTCTTAAACAACTTCTCCGAATATTCCCTTCATCTTGCTGAAGATTAAAACAAACTTTCCTTAAGAGCCTTATTTACCCTGCATTAACCATGCATATAGTTTGATTCACTCTCCCACTTTCCACATACTTGCTCAATGTTGCTGCTTCTAAGTGAATCTCTTTCTTGTTTAACTCTTTAGAAGCCTTTTTGGCTTTTCTCATTGCCATCTCTCATTTTGGCTAACCTTACCTTCACCCTCTCCATGACTCTCATTTGTTGATGGCATCAGCACTTAGCCAACTATCTTTCTTAACTACTACTACTACCAACATGATCTCAAAGGGGATCCATCCCAAACCTCAGTCTCTCATTTGCTTGATCTTGGTGGTTATAAAGAATTTTTTTTTTACTTCATCTCACTTTGTCAACCCACCTGCATTTGACAATATCATCATGAGTTAAATTATAACATCAGAATTCTCAACTCTGTCCTTCTCTGATCATTTCCTCACTCTAGTAGTTCCACTCCAATAATTCACGGGAATGAAGGCAAGAAACCTTCAATCTGTTGGCCTGACTACTTTTTATTATTGTTATTATTATTTATCAACTTCCCTTTTGTTGTTGTCATTGTTGTTATTGTTGTTTGGTTTTTTTGAGTATGACTTTGTCACCCTGGGTAGAGTGCCGTGGTGTCACAGCTCACTGCAACCTCAAATTCTTGAGCTCAAGTGATCCTTTTGTCTCACCCGCCCAATCCCTTGTATTCTTATATTCATTTTTCCCAGCCCAGTTTCCACTATTTATCACTATAACTCCTCTCTTGCAAGCAACTTACCAACTTTGTTTCTTCTGTTGTACCACAGAACAAAATTTTAACCTAAATCAACTATTCACTTATTTTGCACTTTAACGGACTAGGTTTGAAATTCTACTTGAGAATTTGGGGTGTTATGGCAAGACTGTCACTCACGTCTATTTTATTATTTTTGTATAGAATCATGTATGTAAACCTGAGGTGGATAATCTTATAAATATTATCTAATGTAGTGAGTTTTATATTTTCTTTTTTAAAATTTTTAAGCAGTTTGTGTATTTTGATCTTCTAGGCAACGGCCTCCATTAATCTGCCTCTGTTTTGGGAACCCATAATAATACTTAAATAGGACTCAGTGAAGCAAGTAGGAAAATGATCTTAATGAGAACCCAAGCAATAATTTTTCAGGGACATTTTGTCTGTGCAAGTAAAAATTCAACTTTGTACAATATACCTATTACCACTCAGCTAAAGAATTCCTGTCAATTCAGCACAACTCCTGATATCAATTAATTTCATTAGTTCTATTTGAGAAATGTTAAATTCATTTCTTTCCAAGGGTTATGGTTATTTAATAATATTGGAAGTATCATGGCTTTAATCTAAGGCACACCTTTCATGACTATCATATAACAACTGGTTACTATTTTTCAAATCAAATCTTTAAAGTACGGATAATTATTTTTCAAGAACCTCTCCCTCAAATGAAGATTTCTTTTGAAAGCTTTATTTTGAGATGTGTAACAAAGATAAGAATATTTCTCAAATAATTTAAGCGAAGCATCACAATTTAATAAATAACATAGCTGATAGTATTGAAACTACCTGCTATAGAGGATGATGAGGGATTAGAGTGTTCCAGTTAATCAAATAGCATAATTAATAAATAGAATTAATTTTATTAATTACCAACTCTTAAAGAACAGCTGTGCCATTAAAAAAAAAAAAAAAACTATTCCTGAAATAACACTAAGTATAAATTAGCCTTTATTTGGTAGTTCATTTATCATTCCCCCAGAAATTCCTAGGAAGAAAGATGAATCTTAATTTGATTTTCAAATGACTCTGACCCACTGGGCAGGCTTTTCCTATGCTACCATTGGAAACCACAAGAAAGGAAAAGAAAAATGTATTTGAACCCAGTTGGATACTGTATGCAGAAGATAGTGAGATTATATAAGACACGGGTTCTGTCATATCCATTTCTGTATCCCCAACACTCAAACCAGATCTGAAACTAAATTCATATCTAGGGTTTCATTGAAAACCTATTAAAACAGGACTCCTGGGTGCAGAATCCAAGAATCTGCATTTTCACAAGATTCTGTACTAAGATTATATTCTATTTTGATAAAAAATTAAACTAGAGTAGTGGTTCTGAATATTTAATGTGCACATTAATCATCTAGAGATTGTATTAAAATATTGGTTCTAATTTAGTATGTGGGGTTGTATCTAAGATCCTGCATTTCTGGCAAGATTTCAGGGATATTTAGGGGTGCAAAAGTGTTGACTGGGTTGTGAGTAGCAGGAATGGAGCAACTATACCTTAGTCAAGCAGTAGTATTGATCGAAGAAGTATTTGTACTGCTGTGCCTGTACTAGCTTTAAGGTGCTTACCACCTTCTCTATTGCAACAAATCTCTTATGCAGGCTAAATTGTCTTATATGATTTCATCTTGCATGAATGAAAAATTCTATTCTGTATTTCTGCCTTCCCCAAAGCACCTAGGATAATACCTTGAAATAGATGATCGCTAGTGAATTTCTCCTGAATGAAAGTGTACATCAAAAATAAAATAAAATAACCAGCCAATAAGCTAATGATGCAGTACAAAGTTAACTACTGTGGGTCCTTTGGAGCCATACTTCTGAGTGATGAATAACAAATAAATACTATTCTCGTAAAGTAAGGCAGGGATTTTCTTAAACATCTCTAAGAACAACCAAGACCAAGTCAAAAATTCAACCGCTTTTGTATTTTTAACTACTTTCTCAACTACCATCTCCCATCATACTACTACGTGATGACTTATAGATTATTGAAGGGATCAACTAAAGAGCAACTCATTCATTTTTAAAAATGGGAAATTTGAGTCTCACAGAGATTGCATCACTTGCCCAAGATTTAATGGCTGGCGAGTAAAACAAATTTTAGCAATCCCAATGTGCTCAATTGATGCCTGATGTCTGGAAGAAGGACAGCAAATCTGTTAACTCAGAACAGTCATGGCATGTTCCAGATAAGCCTGTTCTGCAGTGAACACCAGTCAAAATTAATTGGCCCTTTGCTTTGTCAACATTAAGATGATGGTTTATGGGTGATGGTATCTATCAGGGGAAAATGTAAAGAAACATGGATGACTACAGAGTAAATGGAACTAAGAAATTCCAAGCACAGTGCTATGGACTTTTAAAGATATTTATTGACTTGTGCTGGTGAAGGCTTTCTAATTTCGTCATAATTTTGTCCTATATTTTCTATTACGGATTAACATTATGCCATGATCCTTATTAAAGCTCATGGAGCCTTCTCAATCTGGGATGGATTTAGGAGGCAAGCAGGAATATGAATTTGGAGCCTGACAGGCCTGGTATCTAAACATTAGCTACTCAGTTGTGGCTGTGTAAATATACTAAAATATTAATAATATAAATCAGTTTGCAATCATTTGTGTAGCAGCCGGTATAGCCTATGGCTAGGAGGAGTGAGAGTTATAAGAAATACCTGTATAGCTCAGTAATGGAACACCTTGGTGAAAAGGGCATGGAGAAGGATTTAGCAATCCTAACAAGCATGAGAGCTCGCGAGACGAAAGCAGTGGTGAATTGGCGGTCTCTAAACCTGTGGTGTTGAGAGGCATGAGATCAGCCTTATATTAGGCTGGAGGAGAAGGCAGTCAAGGGCATGTGCATTTTATCACAGATCACAGTTACTATGACGCGGTCTCCTCTCCTGCCTGCAGATCCTCAGCATGGTGTCTCTCTGCTGAAGATTACCAAGGTGTACTAAAGAATAAGATCTATCTATTCTAAGACTGCTTTCTTCTCTCTAAGACTATCTCTCTCTCTCTCTCTCTCTCTCTCTCTCTCTCTCTCTCTCTCTCTCTCTCTCTCCCCATCAGCTAAAGTAGATAGCCCTCAGGCACCTAAGAGAAATTGTTCCTGAAGAAGGTGGCTTAGCGGTCCATGTCTGGAACCTAGTTAAGCTGGGCCGAGACCTGGCCAGTCCTGGGCCCTGACACATTTGAATATCCACATGCATTCATATTTTGAAGAAAAAGGAAAGCTTTTCTTTGGAGTAAGTTTCAAGTTAAGGTGAAATTTTAACTTGTCTCCTATCCCATCATGCCCTAAATATTTTTGTTCTTTAGCCTTAAAAAATTATCTCTGTTGGGCAGCGCCTGTGGTTCAAAGGAGTAGGGCGCTGGCCCCATGTGCTGAAGGTGGTGGGTTCAAACCCAGCTCAAGCCAAAAACTGCAAATAAATAAAAATTATCTCTGTTTTGGTAGACCATGACAAAATAAAAGTGTTTATTTTTTCCATCAATCTGTGGTCTTTTTATTATTGGTACCTTTAAGGCATTCCTTTCTTAAGTATTCAAACCCTTTCCTTGCTACTTTTTAAATAACCTTGTATTAAATGATGCCCCATGATCATATCAATGTACACAGCTATGATTTAATAAAAAAAATAAAATTACTATCCTTTGATCAGTTTCTTTCTTCTTTTCACCTCCATCACCTCCATCACTTTTCAGTAAAATAACCACTACTATCCCGATTCTGAACATTTCATATTGTCATTCTCCGGTGACAAGTCATGATTGTATCATCATATCCTCATTGATTTTATCCTTGTACAAAGGAAAATCTGGTGATCACTCTATTTCTCATCACTCTTTTACTCCTCAATCCAACTCAACCTAACTATCCTGCACTGAAAAGCATCAGGTCATTCATGACCTCTAAGTTCTGAGGCCAGTAAACAGTTTTCAGCTCTGATCTTAGGTCATCTTATTGCTGCATCTAACAGAGACTTCAGAATCTTTTCTCTCTTTTCACTTGTTTTTTCATGAGTCCATACCTCCCTGGTTCTCATTAAGTGTCTTCACTCCTTTTTTGGCCACTTGCATTAACTAGTTTTCCTCCATTCATCCCTGAAATGCTGATCATCTTTAGACCTTCATGATTCGTTTTTTCCTTGTTAATCTGTCTTTTTTTATTATTAAATCATAAACACATAGATCATGTATACATTAATGCATTTATGGGATACAATGTGCTGATTTCACATAGAATTAGGAATGCTTACATCACACTGGTTAATATATACCTCATCTTGTTTACTTAATTATTGTGTTAACACCTTTATACTCTATACTAATAGATCCAACATGTACCCTTGCATTATGCACCATAGGTCCTCTGCCTTTCTCATCCTGTATATTCTCCTTGAAGAATACTATGCATTTTCATATTTTAAACCCTATTCAAGATATTGATGACTCTGAAATCTTTACCTTCAAATTGCACATCTTTCCTAAAGCATTAATGTTTTAGATCAACTTGCAAAGTATGGAAGTTTCATGTTCAACTGCTTGCTGACTATCAATGCCTAAGTATACCACAGGCACCTCGAACTCAGTGTGCTTATTTGGAATGTGTTTCTTTCTCCTTTAAGCAATTCATTTTTTTGCTTCCTTTATTTCAGTTAATAACATCTCAGCTAGCAGATTCTCTCAAACTAGAATTTCAGGAATAATCCTCAATGTCTTCTTTGTCCTTCATTTTCACCTCCAGTTACGTTTACTTCTCTTTCCATTGTCCTCTAATACTTCCCTTTCAGCGTATCATTTGTCTTGGTAAATCTTATCAATAAGTTAAATTCTAGACAGCCCATACCCTCTGAGAGGCCTCCCCCAGGTCACCCTTCTAGGTTAGATCCTTTCCATCATACTCACTTGTATAATTAAACTAACCTCAATAGATTGTAATCACTTACAGAGGCTTCGGTTTCTTCTGGAAGAACCATTTGAGACCGGGCCAAGGATTGAAAACTTATTAATTTGTGAATCTCCAACATCTACTACAGTCCCATAGTTTCTGTAATTTGTTAAATGTCTGAATAAATTATTTCATCAATGAATGCATCAGTTTTCCCCTTTTCCTATTTTTCTTAGAATATTATGTCTATCTGGACTTGAGGTCCACAGTTGTGAATATGTCCTTGGAGACTCCTTATTCCTCAGGCCCTTCACATGTTTCAAGTTTATCATGTTCAATCTTACCCCAAATGTTATCTTTTTATCACTCACATTTAGCAAAGCTGTATTTGTCATCTTGAATTAGATCCATTAATAATATGATTTGTGCAAATATTTCACTTAAAATTTTAATGCTCTAACTAAAATTATAAAGGATAAATAAAAGGCAAGTAATATATATATACATGTTATATATATATATTTATTATATATATAATTTCAGTATGGAAAACTTTTCACACCAGAAGTTACAATGAAGCAGGAGTGCAAACATGTTTTCATAGATTCACCAATATTGAGATGTTCATGAATTAAGGTTGATAGTGCTATGTTACATCTGTGAAACAAAATAATGACTAGAATTATCACCAGCAGTGGTAGGTATTTATTTCTGAATTTGGGAACAGTTCTTATTAAAGAGTCCAGCTGAACAATGTGATTGCATTTATGCTTTGATTGCATAACTGCAAACATCAACAGTCATTGTATAGTGATGGAAAAAAATATATTTATACATAAAGTGGAATTAGACCAAGGGCTCAAATAAACTTTTTTCCTGAATCCTAGCAGGGCATTTGAAAGTCAGGAAAAGAATGGGTAATTCTTTATTGTATTTGAGTGTCTACATAGCGGACATGTAGCATTTCTGTACCACCCATTAAATGATATTGGTGAAACCTAGTCATTGAATAATAAAACTCACTGTGCCTATTTTATCTACATTTGATAAACTAACCCATGGTGACTTGTGGCTGATTAATAATGATCCATGCTGGAAGTGTTAAGCTCTGCAGAAGTCATATTAAGGAGGTAACTTTACATTGTTAGCCAGAGGGCAAAGAGGAAACACGGAAGTTTTTTTTGCCTTGCACTAAATTTATAACAGACAGCTGTTATTAAAAAAGGTCTAAACATTACTACCCTGTTTCCCTGAAAATAAGACAGTGTCTTATTTTAAGGTGAGCTCCCAAAGATGCACTAAGTCTTATTTTCGGGGGACGCCTTATCTTTCTTGTAAGTAGGTCTTATTTTCGGAGGATGCCTTATTTTCGGGAAAACAGGGTAAGTATACTTAAAGCTTTGAGTTGTACAGACCAGGGGATAAGTTTGTGAATTTTAGAGCACCTTAAACCAACAACTTAATATAACATCATCATCAATTAAGAGGATTAAACAGCAAATAATTGCAAAGATAATCATATGCAGAGCAAACAAATATGAAAAGTTATAATCCCGCAGCAATCATGTAAGATCAAGGAATAGAACATTAAATGCTTGTTGCATTTTTTAGGGGGCATTAAAGCCGGGGCTTGATTTATCTGAGAGTGCTTCTGAGTCTGTGCAAGTATAAATAAAGAATTTTGCAAATCTTTGGAATTTATTTAACCTTTATAGCTATAGGTTAGTAGTAGAGTTCTCTGAAGAGTTTTGCTATAATTAATACAACTCTCTTGCCGTGACCCATTTTTGGCTGAAAGCTAGTCTTTCCTAGGCTTACCTGTGAAATAAAAGCCTAAAAGCTTCCCAAATCTCAGCTAAAACCCTCCACATTCCTCAGCAGTGAGATTTAAGAAGGCCCTCATCCCCAAATCCCAAGTTCTAATTTCTCTCATGTAATAATTTAATCACCCCTCTTGTAAGAAAGACCATTTTAAGCTGTTTTTAAGGTATTCTACAAGTTCCCTCGGAAGAGATTTGTTGTTGTTGTTTCTATTTTTTTATTTTCCCTGTGATTATGGTAAATCAGCCTTAGAGTCCAGCAGAGCTTTTCAATATTTCACAAAGCACTTACCTGCTTCTGATTCCTCATCTAAACAAGGGTTCCTAGAAACTATATCTCTGCAGACAAAGGGTTCAAAGGGCAGAGAATGACGGTAGAAGGAGCAATAAATTGAACAGTGAATGACAAAACGGTAGAGTCCTCAAATACCTTCTTTGCTTTTTTCATGGTAAATAAGACTGAAAAACAATTAATCAAGGTCTCTACCATCTAAAACCCTGTGAGAGTCAACAAGATGAGGATTGATTTAAAGATTTAAATGCCAACCATTATCTTTGGTGGTCCTTCAAGAACAGCCATTCAAACTATAACACAATCTTTGATAGCTTGATCAATATTAGTTTGAGCAAAGATAAAACTAGCTGCACAAAATGTCGATTCGGTACACAAAGGGGTCAGTACAGAGGCTTCTAAACCATTTTTCCTACAACCAAAAAGTATTTCAGTATGCCACTTCAAGAGAGATCAATGTGCAGAAACACACTATCTGTTTTGCTGAAGATTCAGCCATAAGAAAATATACCTACTATGGGATTTAAACCAAGATGAAATACAATAATCAAACACTGGCAAGTATCAGTCACTTGGAAAAATACATTGATCACCTGCCTCCTATCAATAGGTGCCTGACCAAAGCAACCTGGACATGCAGATAAGCTGAAAGGCATAGCAACTGGTTCTAGGGAGTACATCACAGAGTACAGGAAATATAAGAAAATTCTGGCTCATGGGAAGATGGGGGAAGTGCATATCTAGAAGTGCACAGCCCAATCTGATAATAACAGTTCTAAGGGGGGAATAAATAAGAATCAAATGGAACAATACATAATGAATTGTATAAAAATTCCTGGGCATTATAGGGCATTAATCATCTTTCAAAGGACCTATCATAGATTAATGGTGAGATGTGATTAGATTAGGTATATTGAATAAATAGACTTGTATAATTTGATCAAATGAACCACTGAACTTCTAAGTATGAGACTATGGAGGCACCGGGAATAATGAGATGAGTAAGAACTGGTCACTTTCTGGGAGCTTACAGTCTGTTATGGGAAGAGATAAGAATTGGAGATGAGGATTTCTCAGAATTCTATTATTCTTTTCACACATTAGTAACCACTGGGAACTGCAGGTGGTGAAACCCAGATCTACAGGTACTCCAGACTCACTTGACAACTTCCCAAAAAATATTGCTTAAAGCTTATGTTCAGTCCTATTAATGTCTCTGCCTTCTAACCTCTGCTTAATTTTTATTGTTCTGTTAAAACCCAGTCTAAGGATGTTATTAAGTTATTAAGTGGGATTAATGAAGGGAGGAAACCTCACGCTTTTCTGTGTTTTATATTTTCTCTATAACATACACTGATGGTCAACCACATGAACAAGACTGTGTATTATTGTAATCAATGTAATCAAGCTTAATATAGCTTCAAAGATAGGCTTTAGAAAAAATCTTGTGGTGCTCTGTGAAAAAATAAAAATCGAGGAGGAGCTGTCCTGCTAAAAAAACTTCAAAACATATTACTTGACATAATTTTTTTGGTTCAAAAAACATAGTTACTTTTCATTGAAATCCAAAAAGGGGGAAATATACAGAACAAGTATTTCTTATTCATGAAGCAATTTAATCACCCTTTTAACTGCCATTGTCTTTGCTGTCTCATACTTTTCCTGTCAGACCTAATGAGACAAGGTACAGTCCCAACTCCAACACCTGTATGAAGGTAGGGGCTCAAGTACCCTTATGCTTATCATAATCTGATGATTCTCAAAATAATCTCTCCACCCAAGTCCTGACAGCCATTGTTCCCAAGGCATTCCTGAGAACTCTCATCCCTTTTTCCCTTAACTCTTTCTATTGGTTTTTCTACTGGGGCATAACCATTATCACAAATTAAGTGGCTGAAAACACCACACATGTATTATCACAGTCCTATGGGACAAACATCTGGATCAGCTGGGGCTTCTGCTCAGTGGCTCAGGGTTACACCAACATAAAACCCAAAGTGTGGGCTGGGGCTATCAACTCAGCTGAGGCTTGAGACTCAAGGTTCTAGATCCTCTTCTTATCCCATTCAGGTTGTTGGTAGAATTCAATTCCTTGTGTTTATAGGATGAAAGTTCCTAATTTCTTGCTGGCTGGGGTTTACTCTTGAGTTACAAGGGATGGCTACCAGTCTTAGATGACCCAGTTCACTTTTTCAGCCAACAGAAATATTTCTATCTGCTTAGATACAGTCTTTGATAATAGAACATGATCATGAGAGTGGATATCACATCATTCTTGCCACACACCCTGACTTAATCAAGGGAGCTATGCTCCTAGCACATGCCAGAGGAGAGAATGGACACTAGGGGGTGTGAATCTTGGAGATGTCTTGGACTTCGGCCCAGCACTGTGAGCTTCTTCCCTTTGACAGAGGTTTTAACCTGATCTTCAGGTTCTCTTTCCTTTTTCAATACACATAATTAGATCTACAAGTAAATTGACAAGGTAATTATGAACTAGCAGGTTTTTCTCATTTTGTGTTGTTAGTAAATACTTATTTTCTAGGATGTTAAACTCTGTGAAAATCACTATGATATAAATTATCCTCAGCCTTAAGGGGCAAGTTTCACTGCTTTCACTTTGATGATGAAAAGTGAAACACAGGATGTAGTTTTTACAGGCGCACCGAAGCTTAGAATCTAGACTCCTCCTGCCCATGAAACCCTACATGGCTTCCACTCTATTACTGCTTCAATGGTGTTTTCAAGGACATTATTGAGGTTGAAGGTAAATAACGAAACAAAAGAGCTTTGGTTTTTCACAATATATATTGAGACAGCAAGGAGAACTGTCTTTGAAATGAATGAAATCTATTTATTTTAGGTTTCTGATGGAAATTATTTTAATTAAATTAAGTAACTTCTATACCTTTCTCAGGTGGAATTACCAGGAATGAGAATGGATTCTTATTCAATAAACTGTGCCATCAATTTTAATGATTATAGTTTAATATGTAATGGGTTATATTATTTTGGGTTAGACAATATAGTTAATTTTTGTTAAAATATGTTGCTTATGTTAACATGTAATTGGTTTATTTATTGTTATTTTAAATAATTTAATAGTGTTTTATTCTTAGTATTATTTTTAATATGAAAAATGTAAATAATAACCACACAAACAGTTTTTGGATTACCCATATTGTTGAAGACTGTAAAGGGTTTCTGACACCAAAATTTTTGAGAAATGCCACTCCAGAATTCTTCCTGATAAATTTTTATAGCTCAAGTACGAGGATGGTCCTGTACAACAGAAATAAATGGTTTGAGCTCGGAGTCCAGAGATCTAAACCTTGGGGTTAGCTGCCCAGCACCAAAAGAATTTGCACACACTCCCTGACTGTGGGAATGTAAAAAAGTTCACTGTTACCTCCCACTCTCCTCCCTATATGGGAAGGAGAAGACTGAGTTTAGGGAAAGGTGAGCTTTAAGAAAGTGACCCACCTGTGGCTCAAAGGTGTAAGGTGCTGGCCCCATATGCCAGAGGTGGTGGATTCAAACCCAGCCCTAGCCAAAACTCAAAACTGCAAAAAAAAAAAAAAAAAAAAAAAAAAAAGAAAGAAAGAAAGAAAGAAAATGACCCATCAATCCCCAGGGATGAGCCTCCAAAGTCACTCAATGAACTTTCCTGGCTGTTTCTACTGACTGAGAATATACTTTGTTTCATCTGGACATGTTATTTTTTTTTTTCATCTTCTTTTTACATTGCTTTATTGTTATTTCTTTTCTTCTCCATCCTGGGGTAAATGAACTCTCTTTATTTTTCAGTAGTTGTGCTGGGGGGCACTTGCTTGTTGTCTGGGAGTTATGCACCCTATTTCCAATATTTTTTGCAATTACTTTTGCAGAGTGTTACAAATGTATAAATGAGCATTTTCTATGCATAACAAGAAATAATTTAACAGTTTCAATAACACCCTCCAAATAGCACAAGAAAATTTGAACACTCCGAACTCTTATTTTGATAAAGCCTCCTTGAATGTAATTTTAATGTTAGTTTACATTTTTCCTCTACTTTTAAAAATCATTTCTTGACAATTACACCAATTTTCACAGCTGTTCTATTGATAATTATTTTGCCTATCTCCACGTTAATTTCTTTTAGAGTTTTAGATTTACTTTTCAGTACGGAATATTTTCAATTTATTCTTTCAAACAGAGATCATGGGGTGGGTAACATTTTAAAGGGTTTCTAATATTGAAATCATCTTTACTCCTTTCTGCACACTCAAATGATAATTCTAAAGAGAAGAGGAGAGTAGGTATTTATTTGGAATGGACCATATATTTTGCTAAATTTACCACTTCTTGCCTGTGATCATAAATATACCATTGCTCTGAACACTACCGTCTCGTCTACCCCAGTACTACTCTGGAAACTTTTATTTTATGATAGCCTGGTTAAAAAAAAAAACAACATGCAAACAAAGAAAAACAACTATAAACTTTGGTTTATTCCTGGAGCACATACTAGAAGTAGCTGCTCTGAAATGGAGAAGTTGGTTTGGCTGTGCTAAAGTTTCTTCATCTACTGTTTTTTATAGGACATAGAACTTAAGACATCATCAGTTATGAGGCATATCAATTTTCTAAACCACCACAAAGAAAAATTGCTGACAAAGTATGACAATTCATAATTTTGAGACACACTGGAATTATTAAATAATTGCTAAAATGAGAAAAATGGCAAAGCTAAGGTGTGATGAAATGTAATAATTACCTGTTGGGTGTTCATGGCCCTCTCTTTTTTATCCCCAGATTTTGCTACCATGTATTTTGTGCAATCGATTTCTGAGAATTCCTGGGGAAAGCACTGTATTTTCTTAAAGACTTCCTCCTCTGTCTCCTTCCTTAATGCTGTTGAATTTATCTGTCAATCCATTTATTCCATTTGCTTTGTAACTTCCAAAAATTTCTAATTGATGTATTCATGGCAACCCTTCTAGTCCAGCAGTGCTACCGTGGGTTTATTTTATATGTACTCCTGTGTTTTTATTGACTCACTTTGAGAAATAAGCAGACTTTTTCAGTATATTGTCTCTAAATATCCTTCAATTTGTGCCCCTGTGCTTCTTTTCCATTCACACTCTTTCTTCCTACAGGGCATTAGGCAACAAGCCAACAGTAATTTTCATCCCAGAGAGATGAAGCCTTATTCCTTTAGGCAAAATTTTATTTTAAAATCATTACTTCCTCAGCCAACAGCTCAAGTTTTCATGATTGACATTAAAATACAGACATCCCTTAATTCAAATCTTACATAGTATCAACAGCCAAGCAAGGAAGCATATTCAGACTTTCTGTCCCAATTGTGTTGCAGCAACCAGCCACTTGCTTTTCAATTCTAATCTAGAGGACAGATTACATGGGCAGCTGAAATAAGACTTAATTTTTGTTTTTCAAATCTGGTGTTTTTCTTAGGACTATTGCTTTTATGGTGTATGATATTCAACTGTGTATAATCCATATCTGAGATAGTGTTGAAACTTGGCACATGAATAATTCGTAAGTATCAAGCCATGCCAAGTGGCACTTTTGCCTTTGGAAACAGTTTCAACACACAAATTATTTAATATGTTTTAATGCTTATTTTTATACCTATTTTATTTCTTTATTTATTTTTTCCATCACTTATTGAAAACAGCCAGTTATTAAAGAAAAGTTCATTCAATGTAAGATAAATATTTGAGGAAAGTTTGTTCATGGATGGAAAGTAAATAAAGATGGCGAAATAAAATCAAATCAAGTTTAAGGTTAGTACAAAAGTACATTCTAAATTTATTTAATTTTCTTTTATTGAGTTGGATCTTTATTTAAAAATCTGATCTGCCAATTTAGCATTTTCCACCAACCTGAGTGGCAGAAACCTTCACAGGTGCCATGGTCTCTTGCCTAAGTGCTGCCTTGGTGGTGCTTTAGCAGCACCCATGGTCATCTTTTCCGATGCTTGCCTGGTCTTTTTTTGCTTCCTTTGCAGCCCTGACAGCTAGTTCTTGCTGAGCGTTTCTAGGTTTAGGTTTCTGATTTTGTTTGGCCATTATATCAGCAAGAGACACACCAATGATGGCCCTATGGAATTTGACTACATGGCGGGTCATTTTCTTTTGAATTTCCTCAACTGTCCCTTTTTATTCTTTCTTCTTTAGAGTACAGTCTAGTTTATCTGTCTAGGATAATGAAAAAGTAATTTTTTTTTTTTTTTTTTGGTGAGGGGAGGTTAGCCACAAAAACGTGGCTGCTTAACTAGTTAATAGCCTTAATCTCATCCACTTATAGTTACACTTTGTACATAATTTTTGATAAGATGATCAGTTCACACATGTGGTAGTTGAGTTGAATATGCTACGGTTAGTAGTTCTTCCACTGACTACTGTTGTACCCACTGCGAGTGGAATTATAGAGAAATGCCAGCACATTGAGTTCAAATTAAGCAAGTACCTTTTATTGGGCCAGCCAGTCAAGAACAGAATCACTCCATAAAGTCTCTTGACCTTCTTGAAGTGAGGGTGCAAAGTTTTTATATGGAACTTCAAGCAGGGGATGGGAAGCCCTAGTGAAAGCAGAATTTTATAGAAGCCAATTTCTGCAAGGTTAGAGCAATGGGGAGGGGTCTTACAGGAGTCTAAAAACTGCACACAGGCAGACCAGACAGACTTGTGACTTGTGATTGCGCTTTCCACAAGATTTTTTTTTTTTTTTTTCAGTTGTCACAGGATTCTGCAGGTCTCAAGCTAAATTTCCTTCCTGTTTTTGCAGGGTCTCTGCTTGCTCAAGGGCTATTTTGGTTGCAAAAGCGGGGGGTTGGCAAGCTGTTAACAAAATGGAGTAAGTCTGGTTCACTTGCTCAAAATGGATGGAGTTAGGGCATCACACTACGTAAGGCTTGATTTTCTTATTCCAAACTGCTGAATAATAATACCATTTTACTCTTAGGTTTATTATAAAGTTTAAATGAGAAGTAAATAAGCTCTTGATAGTTCCACACATGCTCCCTAAATATTAACTATTACTAGTATCACTGTGTTTGAGATAAAAAATATGGAGAGGCACAGCAGTTAAAATGACAAGCACTTTTTGTAAAAAAAAAACTCATTTTAGAACAGAGATACTGCTTAATTCTTAGGCTTCTAGATGTAATCTACTATTATGAATTTGGCAAAGTTTTACTACACTGTAGAGTATTGTAACTCATAGTACAAACTAATTTGAATTCATAATGCCAAAGATGTGACATTTTTAAAAAAAAGTCAGGGGAAGAGCACAATAGAATCAAACCCACAGTTTGCATGAAATTCCCTGACCCCCCTTTGATAAAAGAAAAACAATATTGGGGTTAAAGGGCTTCCAGTTAAGTTGTTTACATGTATAATTACAATTTGGGGTATCTTTGCAAATTACTGCTATATGAATTTTTCAAAACATATAAGGAGATTTTATGCAACTGACTTCAAGTTCAAGGAGAAATAAATGGCTAGAATTCAGGCAGTAGAGGTCATGATGGGTAGTGTAAAGCAGTACCTGGGAGGAGTAGGTTTCTGTAAACAGAGGGAGAGGATTGTCAGTTGACTCACTTGGAGAGGCTGACTGGAAAATGAAGGTGTCATTGAAGCACATGGAACAGACCTGGAATTTTCACCAACTGGTAGTTGTCTGCTTCAGAAAATATTTCTTATCTAGATTGCAGGTCTGTCCTTATACTTAATTAAAGGATTTTTAAAATTTATGTTATTTTCTCTTTTTTCTTCATACACAGAATTATAAGAACTCAAGTATTGGTGATAAATCATAGATTTGATTAATAAAAAAATATTTGTTTTGTGTGTGTATGTGTGTGTGTGTTGTGTACAGACAGAGTCTCACTTAAATTGCCCTTGGTAGAGTGCCGTGGCATCACAGCTCTCAGCAATCTCCAACTCCTGGGCTTAGCCAATTCTCTTGCCTCAGCCCCCTGAGTAGCTGGGACTATAGTCGCCCACCACTACCCCTGGATATTTTTCTGTTGCAGTTTGGCAGGGGCCAGGCTCGAACCCATCACCCTTTACATGGGGCCGGTGCCCTACCTACTGAGCCTTAGGCACTGCCCAACAAAATATTTCTTCATAGGGGTAACATTAGCAAGGTACATGTTCACTGTGAAACTATCAAAATTTGATAAGAATTGCCAATTTTTTTTCAAAATGTTACAGGGGTGCACTCAGTTACATAATTTATTTTTATACACGGCAGGTCAAAGTTCAATGTGTGCCTTTCACCCAGAATGTGTACATCATACTAGTTAGGTATGAATTAACCCAACACCTCCTACTTCTCCCACCTACTTAATCCCATTGAATTTTACTTTCATATGTGAATATAAGTGTCAATCAACTAACTCCAATTTAGTATTGAACTTCATATTTGTTTCTCCTTCTAACAATGCTTTACTTAGAACTGGTCTCCAGTTCCATCCACGTTGTTGCAAAAGGTCCCAGATCACCACTTTTTATGGCCGAGTAGTACTCCATAGTATACATACACCACATTTGATTCATCCACTTGCACTGATGGGCTCTTGGGTTGTTTCCACATCTTTGAAATCGTGAATTGTGCTAATATAAACATTCAAGTGCAAGTGTCTTTTTTGATAAAATGAGGTCCCCCCTCCACTTTGGGAAAATACCTAGTAGTGGGATTGTTGTATTAAAAAGTAGGTCCATCTTTAGTTCATTCAGTTATCTCTGTACTACTTTCTGGGGGCAGGGGAGTGGATGGTCTACCTTCTTGGCCAGCGAATTGCTTGATTATTTTGAAGATCTGGGTGTAAATTTGTTCTAGTCTAGGATGATAATGACATTCTCATAAACTTTGTTTTCTGTAGTAATTCCATTGAATTCAGCTTTCTATAATTCTTCTTTATTTAGCATCTTACATGGTAGAGCAATGGTGGGCAGTATTCATTGATTAGGGCTTTGGTAGTTGGGTTAGATATGGATGTATGTTTCTGAGAAATCAAGCTATCTACTAGAGATTTTAGGTTACTAAAAGTAACACACTATTTCTCCATTAGCCTAGATGAAGGAATAAACTCAATCTCAGAACAAGACTGTTTTTATGAGACAGAGTGCCCAACACATTTCTATTTCATAAATGTTACCTAAATTTGAATCGCATTCACATTTAATAGACACACGTTACCATGTAGTCATCTAACTACTTTAAAAGATTCTAGAGAGAAAGCAAAGATAAACAAGAAGTGGTTTGTATATTTCATAAAATATATAAATATTGTAATATTTATATTTTATATCATGAAAAATATAAAAACTTTATATTTTACATTATATTTATATCACATCCTTATTAACCACAAGATAAATCTTTCAACCAGCAAGTCTGTCCTGAAAATGTTGCAGTGTGTGTTGGTTCTCTCCCTCATGTCATTCACCCTTCCACAGACATACAGACAAACACAAATGGTTCTAGTTCACAGCCTAAACAAACACTGGGAAAAATCTCTACAAATCATAAATCACATCGGTGCATTGGTTGCCTCCCTTATCCGTTTCTCTGTAAATATATTATCATCCAATCAGCTGATACATGTTTAAGTGACAATGGACAATTTTACAACTGAGTTCTTTACTTCCTCACTGCTGCTAGCTATTGGGGAAAAGGTGTTTCTGATGCTTCTGATGACAAACTCCTATGTTCGTTCTGCATGAGAATGTTTTAGTTTGGCCAAAACCATAACCTTGCCCAAGGAAGGAAACTATCGTATACAAGTTAGTGGGTCAGAAACTATGGAAGAAAATGTCTAACAGAGCTCCTGCTACTGGGATGCCCTTCTTGGTTTTATTCCAGGGATGAATGCAAGATCATAGCTGGCTTTGTAACATGGTAAGAAAAGATGGACAAGGTAAAACACCAGCAGGTCTTCTGAAGTCTCTACTGGATAGGACCTATACTTCTGGACTTGCATTACTATTACAGTGAATGGATGGACAGAAACATAGATAGACAGACCCACAGACATGTGTTCTGATTAAAAGCCATGCGTCTTTTCTTCTTGCTTAAGCTGGACCTACTGATCTGTTTTCTATAAATCCATAGGAATACTGGACCTGAAAGTTTAGTAAACATAAAAATGACCTGGGGAATTTGTAAAAAAGATCTGTGCATGAGTCCGCCTCCGGCACTCACAAAGGGTCCACCTTAAAGAATTTCTAATTAGTAAACTTGGTGTATGTCTAGTGTTTCTGATGCAGGTGTATTGAGTTTCACATTTGGGGGAATAGGAGTGAAATAAAAAAAGAAAATGTGGACAGGTAGAAAGGCATAATTTAGATAATAAAATCTGAATTTATAGCTTAGCTGCTGTTTCATGTGTAGTTACAGTAAGTAGCAAGCAATTAAAAGAATTGCAGTTTCTTGTGCTCTCTCCTCTGTCAGTGTTGTACAGACCTCAAGTTGTTTAATTAACCTTTTAATTATAAGAACAAATTGTTTTGCCCACATGTATCCCGCTATTCACAATAATCCCTATAACTGCATTTATAGGTCGAGCTTCCATGATATAGAAGTGGAGTTGAGAGTAATTCACATAATGTGGCTGTTGATGAGATTTTTAAATAACTCCAGCAGTCATTATAGGATTAAGAATAAACTGTAATTGAAGCAGTGGATCTCCAATTTAGTTCAATTTGGAATCACCTAGAGAGAACAATGCATGGTGCTCTAAACTGCACCCCCAGAGATTCTGATTCAGTTGGTCTAAACTGCAGCTGTGTATCAAACGTTTAAAAATATCCCAAGTGATTCTCACTCATAACCAAATTACCAAATTTGGAGACCCCTGCTTGGAACCAGTAACTTAACCCAACAAAGACAAATTTCCAACAATCAACGTGGTTAAGATTTCTCTCCTGAAGGCTTAATGACTGTTTTACCCTTTTAACTGCTTTTAAATATATTACAGAATTAAGTTTTTATTTGTTTTTGCTTGGAATTAATTAGTCCCTTGCTACTAAATTCAGTGGAGAATTTGTTTTGTTTCTTCTTCGGCTAGTTGGCTTCTAGGAAGAGTGATGTAAGTTTGATCAAGCAAGCAGACATTTCTATCTGTCCTTCAAGAACTAGAGAAAAAGACCAGCCCTTTAATGGACTGAGAACTGGACACTGACTCCTATTCAAGTAGTAGTTGTCAGAGCCTGGACTCCTTAATGAGAGATTTCTGAATAGAGAGAAAGAAATGACATTTTATTCTCTCATTTCTTGCTACTTTCAGTTAGCTCGCCTTCCTAAATGTGCCACTGAGGAGATGGCTATCTTAAACATTCTTTAAAAACTCAGGCAGAACTCATTTATTTGCATGTCATAAAAACAAATTATGCTAAAGGGGGTGCATTTTTAAATTGAAAAACTCCATGCAGCAATTTTGCAATATCTTGTTAAAAGCAATATTTACAACAAATTGAAATATTTCTAAGTGTTTTTCTTCTTTTGTCATTATTTCAATTCCTATCTCAATACTTAGTTGTACTATCAATTTCTGCTTTCTAAAATTTTACTGCAATTCCTTCAAGCAAACCTTACATGAAGATATATGAAATACACAGCTAAACACTTACAGTTTCCAATTACTTAGAAAATTATGTAATCTCTTTGTGCCTCAGTTGTCTTAGCCGTTGTATAAGGATAATCGTAGGTTTGGAGTGATGGTTGGTTGACTTAATATTGGAAGATACCTTGTGATCTATTGCCAATATTTTACAATTTGTGTACCATATTGGTCTTTAGAAAGGAAAGATCTTGGCTATATAGTTGATTCATAAGAAAAGGAATCTGGGCTTGGTGTCCAGCAGACAGCAGACAAATAAATAGTGGTTGTGGATGACTAAATGCTGTCGTCTATAACTTGCAGAATATTGCTTTGTGGAAGATATCCAATTAAAATTCAAAAGTAGTTAAGACCTTTGGGTGCAAGACACACTACATGTTGGACTCTACCTAACAAATGCAAACATTGTAACCTTGTTTGTACTCCTACATTAACCTGAAATTAAAAAATAAAACAAAGTAGCGAAGAGATTCAAATGTTGGAAGTATGGAAGATAGCATTTTAAAAAATGTTTTTAATACAGTATTCTGGACTTACCAATACATTCAACTTTTTTAAATCTTTGTAAATAAACATTTCCATCAAAAGTTGTAAGTTCACAAATGAATCTGCCACAAATGAATCTCATTCCATCAGTCAAACTTACTAAATTGAGGAAAGGTCTCTTCATTCTGACCACACTCACATGATGAGTTGCTTGAAAGTGGATTTCCTAGTCCTATCCTCTCTTTTTAATCAATTGATATACTTCTTGATTTACAAAAGAAAAACATGGTTCTAAATATAAAGGTTACTTAAGTTAAAAAAATAAAGCCATGCAAAGTAATCAATGGTTATAAACTTAATATATATTATTCAAAGATGTATAAGACAATAGGGGCTTCATCTCAATAGAATAAACACAAAAGCAAACACTCAAAAACTAAAATATAATTCATTAAATGCTATACTTGAGGTAAGTTCAAGACTTACTAGTAATACAGAAGGAAGAGAAAGTATTTGATATTCCATAAGCAGGTGTAACATCAGTAATTTATTTGTCTGATAATGTCATAGACTGATGAAAAGCCCAAGATACTTTCACCTTTAGGAACAACTGACAAAGTGTGAGATTGTAGCTGCTCTACAGAGTTATATCTTAAGTAACTAGATAAGCAGAGCTCCTGGCTTATTATAATAATGATGTCATGATATGTGCTACTTCGCCAACAAATCATGTAGTTAATTTACATTTATTTTAAACCATTTTATTCCAGTCAGCCAAAATGTAGTTGTTTCTTAAATGTAAAATAGAATAAAGTTCTTAAATATTCTTGGAGTCAAAACAATCTCATAGAAGCTGAGAACTCAAGTCTTTTATTAGTGGGGATGTTCTGTGTGGCTTCAGAAAGTACTTTTTCCTCAAGGTTTTCTGTGTGACCTCCTCTGATTTAGACCATTTTTCTTTCTCAGATATAATCATTAAAAGAAAATGTCTGTTTTCTGAAAGAAATGACCCTCAGTATATCTGCATATATTTCCATGTGGATTTCTTAAACTATTCATTACAGGCTTAATAAAGCCCTTGAATAAATCAGAATTTGGGAATTAGGAATATGCATCTCATTTTTCTAAACAAACAGAAACAAAGGTGTTTTGTTTTCCTAGGCTTATAAGTCACAGATTCAGCAGTTTCACTGTTCAATTTGGCAGTGTGAACATCTGGCTTTAGGACATTTCAATATATCTACTGAAGTAAATTAGTCAAAGATACTAGGATTACTATTTCATCTGGTTACCATAATGTGCCGTGCTGCCATTAAAAAAATGAATTACTGTGTCCTCAGGAATATATATCTGGACAGATGTGGGGAGCATGTCTCATCCCGGGGGCTACAGACCTAACTGAGCTGAAGTATTTCCAACTTTCATTTGTACTTTTCACATATGAAAAGAAGTATGTTCCCAAGAATAACTGGGATTTGAGGGCTTTATTATTTTCATTTGGGAAGAACATTAACATTAGCTTCCCTTCATAATGTTGTTTAAAGTAAACAACAAAAAGAGTTTGAATGAAAACATTACAGAACTCGGCTTTAATATGGATTTTACTGGCCAAAGTCAGTAACATATTATGATCTTCTTTGCCTTTTGGAACCATATTACCATTGAGTCCGTGGTAGTGGTGATGAGTAATCCAGATTCCTGTTTAGCTTCGTGATATTGCCCCAGACCTAATCTCAGAAATGTTTCCACCTTATAGATGAGGAAACTGAAACCTACATTCATTCATTCAAAAAATCCTTGTTTAGTGCTTGCTATTTCCCAAGCACTGCCAGTAGGGTTGCAGCAGTGGGCAGAAAACATGCGTCTGCCACTTGGAGCTCGCCTTCTGAGGTACGGTATGGGTACGGGTAGTAAATAATTCAATAAACATATATGAAATATAATGTTAATAGATATAAATGCCTTGAAAAGCAACAACAACAAAAAAGGAATAGTAACGTGATAGAAGAATAGGGGAGTTAAGAAGAGAGGGACAAGGAAGTTCTCCCTGAAGAAGGGATGTTTGAGCTCCCTCCTGAAAGAACAAAACAGCTGTAAACAGAAGGAAAGCTCTGGTGCATATGGCAAGGGTACACATCGGATCTATTAAGTATAGTGTACAGATGTCTTTACACAATAATGAAGTAAATGAGGTGAGGGGTATATTAACCAGTAGGATGCAAGCATTCCAAATTGTATATGAAATCAGCACATTGTACCCCATAAATGCATTAATGTATACGGGATCTACCTCTTTATGATTTAATTTTCAAAAAAAGGACAGATTGGATTTGCCACCAAAGAGAGATAAAGCATACAGCAAAGATAGAAAGAAGCAAAATAAATAAATAAATAAATGGCAGAGACACAAACAGGCATAATTAGTGTTTTTGCTTACGTTGTTTTACTCTTCATCTTTAAATACATTCTTATTTCAAGAGCTGAACTTGACAGATTTTTACGACCCACCCTTAACCACACCCTTACCCTTTTCCAAAAGAAATGTCTGCTAATAGGTTTGTTTTTGCTTTTGTTCTAGCGTTTGCCTTGAAATTTTCTGTGAATGAGTAAGTGTACACTCTGATATTCCATTCCAAATGTTCCAAAAGAATCATTTTGTTCTAGAACTTGCCTTTTTTCAGATAAAATGTCCATCAATCTTAGAGACTAATGCATATCAGTACAGCTAAACCTATAATAGTCCTATTAATTATGTAATATTCCAAAGTATCAATGTATTACTATTATTTTATTTTATTTTTTTGGCCGGGGCTGGGTTTGAACCTGCCACCTCCGGCATATGGGACCGGTGCCCTACTCTTTGAGTCACAGGCGCCACCCAGTATCAATATATTATTAAATTTAAATATTTCTCTATTGATTAGCATTCAAGTTATTTTCCATGCTAATGATTTAATGTGATTGTGCAATTTCTATTCCTAAATACAGATCTTTATCCCATTTTCAAGCATTCAAGAGTGGAGTTATGAGGTATATAAGATTTCTAAATGATTGGATTTATGACATTTTTATGTGGGTAAATACTGTCAGTTTTCTATCAATAAGAAGTCACAATTTTCATATTTATCCAACATGGGTAAGAGGGCTAGTTCCTGCACAACCTTGCTATGGTTAGCTATTGTCAGTCTGTATATACAATTTACCCAACAAAAGTTAACACATAGTAAATTCTTGTTTTATTAGCATTTTCCTTGTATAGTTGAAACTCTGTACATTGATAATTACTTATGTTTTATTTAATACATATTTTATTCTGTAATTTACCCATTTATTTTATTTTACTTGCTCACTTAGCAATAAAGTTTTATTTATTTATTTTAAAATTAAAACTCTTTGTGGAACATTATATCAATCCCCTTTTACAAAGAGTATAGATTTTACGGTTTCATGATTAACACTTAAGTCCTTTATTTATCTTGAATTAATTGCCATGAGTGGTGAGAGATACGGATTCTGTTTCATTCTTCTGCCTGTGGCTATCCTATTTTCCCAGCACTATTTATTGAATATGGCTCCTTTCCCACAGTATACATTGTTGTCTGTTTTGTCAAAGATCAATTGACTATGTGGAAGATCTTATATTTCTTTGCTCTGTTCTGTTCCATTGGTCTGTGTCTCTATATTTGCACCAAAGCCATGCTGTTTTGGTTACTGTAGCCTTGCAGTATAGTTTGAAGTCTGATAATCTGATGCCTCCAGATTTGTTCTTTTACTTAAGAGTTCTTTGGCTATTCAGGCTCTTTTCTGATTCCATATGAACTGTAGAATTATTTTTTTTCTCCATTTGTTAAATATGGTATTGGTATTTTGATGAAAATTGCATTTAATCTGTAAGTCAGTTTGGGTAGTAGGAACATTTTAACAATATTGATTCTATATATCCATAAACATAATATATTTTTCTATTTTTGTGTAGTCTGCAGTTTTTTTCTCAGTGTTTCTTAGTTTTCATTGTAGAGATCTTTCACCTCCTAGATTAAGTACACCCCTAGGTATTATATTTTCTTGGTAGTTATTGTAAATGGTATTGAGTCTTTGATTTGACTCTCAGCTTGGCTGTTATTGGTATATAGAAATGCTACTGGTTTGTGAACTTTGACTTTGTAGTCTGAGTCATTGCTGAATTTATTAAAATGGCCAATAAACATATGAAAAAAATTCAATGTCACAAATTACCAGGGAAATGCAAATTAAAACTATAATGCAATATTACCTGACCCATGTTAGAATAACTTTTATTAAAAAGTCCAAAAACAATAGATTCTGGCATGGATGCAGAGGGGAAGGAATTCTTATACATTGTTGGTAGTATTGCTAATTAGTACAACCTCCAAAAAAACAATATGGAGATTCCTCAAATAATTAAAGGTAGACACTACCATTTAATCCAGCAATACTACTGCTGGGTATTTACCAAAAGAATAGAAGTCATTTTATCAAAAAGACACCTGCACTCAAATGTGTATTGCAGCACAATTCACAGTTGCAATGATGTGGAATCAACCCCAGTGTCCATGAGTTCATTGGTGTATTGACAAATGTTGTATATGTATACTACAGAACACTATTCTGCCATGAAGGAGGACAACTTAAGGCCTTTTGAAACAATTTGGATGAATGTGGAGACTATTATACTAAGTAAAGTATCTAAACAATGGGAAAACAAATACTACATGTACTCCCTATTAAACTAGAAATAACTGATGAACACACATGTGTACAGAGGGAGGCATAAGTCAGTGAAAATCAAGCAGAAGGTGTAGGGGGAGAAAGGGATGGGTAAAAACCTACCTAATGGATACACTGAATACTGTCTGGGTGATGGGCACACTTATAACTCTGACTGAAGTATGACAAATATTTTGAAATAAAAAGTACAACATAGAAGAAAAATTAATATATGTTTTATATGTATAAGCGTCTAAACTTAAATATGTTTTATTGATTTTCTTGATCCCAAGGGTATTCCATATCTGCATCTTTCCTCTTTTTGTGGAATTATAGTTTTTTTATCTCTCTCTCTTTTAATGCACCAATTAATTGTTCCAGAAAGGTATCTGTGTTCATAAACTTCGGAGTCTTTACATGTGTGAATATATTATTTTTCTCTTCCACATGAATGGAAATATTATGTAGTATATAATTCTTTTTTTATTGTTAAATCATAGCTGTGTACATTAGGGCAATCAAGGGATACAATGTGCTGGTTCCATATACAATCTGAAATATTCTCATCCAACTGTTCAACGTAGACTTCATGGCATTTTCTTAGTTACTGTATGTAGACATTTGTATTCTGTCTTTAGTAAGTTTCACCTGTACCCATTCTAAGATGCACCATAGGTGTGGCCCAACCCATTACCCTCTCTCCACCCAAACATTCCCCCTTCCTTTCCCTTCCTTGGCCCTTTCCTCAAAGTCTTGTGCTATAGTTGGGTTATAGCCTTCATATGAAAGCTATAATTTAGCTTCATAGCAGGGCTGAGTACATTGGATACTTTTTCTTCCATTCCTGAGATACTTTGCTAAGAAGAATATGTTCCAGCTCCATCCATGTAAACATGAAAGAGGTAAAGTCTCCATCTTTCTTTAAGGCTGCATAATATTCCATGGTATACATGTACCACAATTTGCTAGTCCATTCGTGGGTCGATGGGCACTTGGGCTTCTTCCATGACTTAGCAATTATGAATTGGGCTGCAATAAACATTCTGGTACAGATGTCTTTGTTATATTGTGATCTTTGGTCTTCTGTGTATAAACCTAGTAAAGGAATTATAGGATCGAATGGCAGATCTATTTTTAGGTCTCTAAGTATTCTCCAAACATCCTTCCAGAAGGAACATATTAGTGTGCATTCCCACCAGCAGTATAGAAGTGTGCCCTTTTCTCCACATCCATGCCATTTCTGGTTTTGGGATTTTGTTATGTGGGCTACTCTTACTGGGGTTAGGTGATATCTCAAATTAGTTTTGATTTGTATTTCTCTGATGATTAAGGATGATGAGCTTTTTTTCATGTGTTTGTAGATCATGCGTCTGTCTTCTTTAGAGAAGTTTCTCTTCAAGTCCCTTGCCCACCATGACATGGGATCATATGTTCTTTTCTTGCTAATACATTTGAGTTCTCTGTGGATTCTGGTTATTAGACCTTTATTGGAGGTATAACCTGCAAATATTTTCTCCCATTCTGAAGGCTGTCTGCTTGCTTTACTTACTATGTTCTTGGCTGTGCAGAAGCTTTTTAGTGTGATCAGGACCCAGTAGTATATTTTGATACTGCTTCAATTGTCTGGGGAGTCCTCCTCATAAAATATTCACCCACACTGATTCCTTCAAGAGTTTTCCCTGCACTTTCTTCAAGTATTTTTATACTTTCATGTCTTAAGTTTATCCAGTGAGAGTCTATCTGAGTTAATAGTGAAAGGTGTGGTCCAGTTTCAATCTCCTACAGGTTGCCAGCCAGTTCACCAAGCATCATGTGTTAAATAGGGAATCTTTTCCCCACTGAATGTTTTTAATTGGCTTGTCAAAGATTAAATAATGGTAAGTAGCTGGATTCATCTCTTGGTTCTCTATTCTATTCCAGACATCTAATTCTCTATGTTTGTGCCAATACCATGCTGTTTTGATCACTATCGATTTATAGTATAGTCTCAGGTTTGGTAGCATGATTCCTCCTGCTGTGTTTTTATTTTTGAGTAATGTTTTGGCTATTTGAGTTTTTTTCTTATTCCATATAAAATGAAGTATTATTTTATTCAAGATCTTTAAAATACGACAATGGAGCTTTAATAGGAATTGCATTAAAATTATATATTCCTTTGGGTAGTATAGACATTTTTACAATGTTGATTCTTCCCAGCCATGAGCATGGTATGTTTTTCCATCTGTTAACATCTTCAGCTATTTCTTTTCTTAAAGTTTCATAGTTCTCTTTGTAGAGATCTTTCACGTCCTTTGTTAGGTATACTACAAAATATTTCATTTTCTTTGGCACTACTGTAAAAGGAATAGAGTCCTTGACAGGTTTTTTTGGCTTGCTTATTGTTGGTATATATAAAGGCTACATATTTATGGGTGTTGATTTTGTAGCCTGAGACATTGCTATATTCCTTGATCACTTCTAAAAGTTTTGTAGTAGAATCCCTAGTGTTTTTCAGATATATGATCATATCATCTGTGAAGAATGAAAGTTTGATCTCTTCTGACCCTATGTGGATACCCTTGATCGCCTTTTCTTCCCTAATTGCAATGGCTAAAACTTCCATTACAATGTTAAAGAGCAATGGAGACAATGGGCAACCTTCCCTGGTTCCTGATCTAAGTGGAAATGATTTCAATTTAATTCCATTCAATACGATATTGGCTGTGGGTTTGCTGTAGATGGCCTCTATTAATTTAAGAAATGTTCCTTCTATACGAATTTTCTTAAGTGTTCTGATCATGAAGGGATGCTGGATATTATCAAAAGCTTTTTCTACATCAATTCAAAGAATCATATGGTCCTTATTTTTTTAGTTTGTTTATGTGCTGAATTACATTTATAGATTTACGTATATTGAACCAGCCTTGAGACCCTGGGATAAATCCCACTTGGTCGTGGTGTATAATTTTTTTGATGTGTGGTTGGATTCTGTTTGTTATGATCGTATTGAATATTTTAGCATCAATATTCATTAGTGATATTGGTCTATAATTTTCTTTTCTTGTTGGGTCTTTCCCTGGTTTGGGGATCAAGATAATGTTTGCTTCGTAGAATGTGTTGGGTAATATTCCTTCTTTTTCTATATTGTGGAAGAGATTTAGTAATATAGGTACTAGTTCTTCTTTAAAGATTTGGTAGAATTCGGATGTAAAGCCATCTGGTCCTGGGCTTTTGTTTTTAGGGAGATTTTGTATAGTTGATGCTATTTCAGAACTTGATATAGGCCTGTTCAATATTTCCACTTCATTCTGGCTAAGTCTTGGTAGGTGGCATACTTCCAGGTATTGGTCGATTTCTTTCAGATTTTCATATTTCTGAGAGTAGAATTTCTTGTAGCATTCATTAAGGATTTTTTGAATTTCTGAGGGGTCTATTGTTATTTCATCATTACCATTTCTGATTGATGAAATTAGAGATTTTACTCTTTTTTCCCTGTTAGGTTGGCCAAAGGTTTATCTATTTTATGGATCTTTTCAAAAAACCAACTTTTGGATTTATTGATTTGTCGTATAATTCTTTTGTTTTCAATTTCATTTAATTCTGCTCTGATTTTGGTTATTTCTTTTCTTCTGCTGCGTTTGGGGTTGGAGTGTTCTTCCTTGTCCAGTTGCTTGAGATGTCCCATTAAGTTATTAACTTCCTCTCTTTCCGTTTTCTTGAGGAAGGCTTGCAGTGCTATAAATTTCCCTCTTAGGACTGCCTTTGCAGTATCCCAGAGGTTCTGGTAATTCGTGTCTTGATTGTTGTTTTGTTCCAAAAATTTGGTGATTTCCTTCTTAATATCATCTATAACCCATGTATCCTTTAGCATAAGGTTGTTTAGCTTCCATGTTTTTGTGTGAGTATGCAGGTTCCTGTTGTTATTGAGTTCAACTTTTATTCCATGATGGTCTGAGAAGGTACAAGGAATAATTTCTATTTTTTTAAATTTGCTGAGGTTAGATTTGTGGCCTAGGATGTGGTCAATTTTGTAGTATGTTCAGTGGGCTGATGAGAAGAATGTGTATTCAGTTTTGTTGGGATGAAATGTTCTGTAGGTGTCTGTTAAGTCCAGATGTTGAATGGTTAAGTTTAAATCTAAGATTTCTTTGCTTAGCTTCTTTTTAGAGGATCTATCCAGCACTGTTAAAGGGGTGTTAAAATCTACAACTACTATGGAACTAGATGAAATCAAGTTGGTCATGTCTGTTAGAGTTTCTTTTATAAATTGAAGTGCATTCTGGTTGGGTGCATTAATAATTTAAATCTCATCATATTGAGTAATACCTTTAACAAATATGAAGTGTCCATCCTTATCCTTTCTTATTTCAGTTGGTTTAAAGCCTATTGTTTCTGCGAATAGCATTGCAACACCTGCTTTTTTCTGCTTTCCATTTGCCTGGAGTATAGATGACCATTTCTTCACCTTGAGTCTATATTTGTCTTTTAATGTAACATGCGATTCCTGTATGCAGCAGATATCTGGCTTGAATTTTTGTATCCAGCAGCCAACCTGTGCCTCTTTAGAGAACAATTAAACCATTCACATTAATTGAGAATATTGATAAGCCTTTCAAGAGTCCAGTGGACATTTTTAATCCTTTTGCAACTGTGGAAGTTGGAATTTGATCAAAATTTTCTACGTGGGTTTACTTTTGTAGTGGAGGATTATGCTGGTCTTTATGGATGATAGGTCTGAGAATATACCGGAGATCTGGTTTAATTATGGCAAATATCTTCAACATGTGAATATCATTGAAGTATTTAATTTCTCTGTCACAAATGAAACTCAAATTAGCTGGGTACAGAATCCTGGGTTGAAAGTTACTTTGTTTTAAGAGATTAAAATTTGATGACCATCCTCTTCTAGCTTGAAAGGTTTCAGCAGAGAGATCTGCAGTTATTCTAATATTCTTGCCCTTGTAGGTAATGGTTTTCTTTTGTCTGGCTGCTTTCAGAATTTTCCCCTTCATATTAACTTTAGTGAAATTGATTATGATGTGTCTGGGGGATGTCTTATTTAGGTTGAGTCATGCTGGAGTTCTGATATGGTCTGCTATCTGAATTTCAGAATCTATTGGCATGCCTGGAAAGTTCTCATTCATAATCTCATGGAGGAGAGACTCTGTGCCTTGTGAAGCCACTTCATCACTTTTGGGGATCCGTATAAGATGAATATTGGTTTTATTTTATTATCCCAGAGCTCTCTGAGAGAGTGATCTGTTTTTGCCCTCCATTTCTCTTCCTCTTTGAGAGTTTGGGAGCATTCAAAAGCTTTGTCTTCAATGTCAGAAATTCTTTCTTCTGCTTGCTCCATTCTGTTACTGAGGGATTCTACTGTGTTTCTGAGATCTTTGAGGGCTGCAACTTCTTGTCTCAATGTGTCAAAATCTTTGGTCATTTGGTCTTTGAATTCGTTGAATTCTTGAGATATCTTTTGGGTTACTGCTTGGAATTCTAATTCGATCTTATTTGCTATCCAGATTCTGAATTCAATTTCTGACATCTCAGCTATTTGTTTGTGCATGGGATCTTGTACTGTGTCTGCCCCATTGATCCTTTGGGGAGTTGATCTACTCTGATTATTCATATTGCCAGAGTTTTTCTGTTGATTTTTGCCTCATGATTGTTTTTCACTATTTCCTCTGGCTGTCCTCGGAGTTTGGGAGGTGTCTCTGCAAGATTAGACCTCAGTGGGGTCACTCTATTATTTCTGGATCTTTGTAGGGAGTGACCCTGTGTAGTTCCTCTGGGGCTGCCCCAGCCAAGGAATTCTGGTTGTGGAAGCAGCTCCAGAGTGTGACACTCCCGGATCCAGCAACAGGGCGGGAAGTGGTGCGCGCAGTTCTGGGAGTGCCTGTCACCCAGTGACTTTGGCACAGAGAGCCCAAGGGTTCAGAAGACTTTGGCCAGGAGAAGGGCTCTGCTCAGAGGCAGGGAGGGCTCCAGAGGGCATGCGGCTACCAGAATCCCTGGCCAGATGAGTGGGCCGGTGTGAAGGCAGGGAGGGTACGGGAAGGAGGATGCAGGGTTGCACAGCTCCCACAGTTCCTGGTCAGGGCATGCGGAGGCCCGACAGGCGCAGGGCACAGCTCTTATGGAGGTCTGGGTGGCGCCAAGCCCAGGAGTCTGAGGTTGTTATGAGCTGTGTCACCATGGCACTCTACCCAGGGCAACAGCCTGAGGCTCCAGTGTGCCAAAACTGGTCTCACTCTGCCCCTGAGGGTTAAGGCTATAAGGCAGCTCAGTCCCCACCTTTAGGCTGCTCAGTCACTAGGTTACTAGCTCTCGCCCGTTCCTTGCTCTGCAACCCTGAGGGCGGAGCTTGCTGGGGCAGTTCTCTCACAATGGCTCCCTGAAGCCCACAGCTAAACGCTATTAGCTCCATCAGGCTCAGTAGCTCAGTCTGGGCCCTAGACAATGTCCAAAGTTCTCCACACTCCTGCTCAAGCTCTCCCCAAGGCAGTTCAACTGAGTGCCAAGTCCAAAAACACTGAAAAGTTCACAGGTAAGGCCTTTCTGGTTTGCAGTCTCACTGTTGCTTGTACTTACAGCTACCGGCGGGATTAGGTCGATCAAACACACCCAACCACTTGCCAGTTTTCCACTGTTTTTGTCCTCCTCTTGTGGTCCAGAAGTCCCTTGCTGACTTCCTGTATCCTCAAAGGGATGATTATAGGCAGATCCCAACAGCCAGAGATGCCTGGAGTCTTATCTCCTCAGACTCACCATGCCCTGTTGCAGGGAAGTTGTTACTCGTCCGCCATCTTGGATTGATATCTGTAGTATATAATTCTAGGTTTAAAAAAGTGTTTTCCTTCAGAACGTAGCAAATATTTTTTTCCTATTGTTTTCCTACTATTTTCTAGTATTTGATAACGTTATTTTGCTGCTCATTTCTTTGTACATAACTTGAGCTCTTTTTATATCTGGAATTTTTTTTGGAATAATGAAATGTCATTATAATGTATATATCTATATGTGTAGGGTTGCATTTTCTTTTAACTCAACTCTCTGGTCATTTTGCAGTCCCTTTGAGTATGAATACCCATATCCTTTTTCGGCATTCACCCATACTTCATTAAATATTTGTTTATCCTTTACACCTCTTTCATGATCCCCTCTTTTAGAAACCCTGTCAGATACTGAAGGATAAGGTCAACTTAGCCTTTGAATTTGTTTTTCTTTTCTATCATTCTTTGTCTTGATTTATTTAGGTTACTAATTTGCGGTCTCAAATAGTTTCCTTAATGTTATTCAATACTGAATTTGTTTTTATTGTCATCATTGTTTTTGTTTTAAAATCTATTTTTTATTTTTAATTTTCAACTCACCTACTTTTTTCTCTCTGATATTAACTATGCATCTTCTAAAGTTTTTTACTTGCCTTATTAAATCAGTTTCCTTCAGAAGTAATAATTCTTTGGTTATCAACTCTCTGCGTACTTTCATGATCTTGGTTGACTTCAAATGTTTGCTAATTCCACATCTTCTGATTTTTTTTTCCCTTGGTGAATCCTGTTTACCTTCTTGTTTTCTCCATGAGTCAATGAAGCCTTTCTACTTCTGATCATTTTAAGGAGAAGATGCCTACTGTCCTCAGAGCTTTTCATGTGAATGTCAACAATTCTAGTACATTCTCAGGATCAGTAGTTAACCTTCATCCTCACGGTTAGCTCCTGTTCTCTTTCAGCTTGGTGACAAACACCATGGCTTGCCTTAACATAAGTAGCAATGATGTGGAGAGGGAAAGGGGCCAGACCTAAATGCTACATTTAATATGTCAAATTAATTAATTATATTAATTATTTGATTTGTTGAATTTGGACCTTAAACTCTGTGAACCACGGCTTTAGACATCCATTCATGGTTATGATTTCTCTTGGTCTATTTCTTCATACAGCTGATCCTTTTTGATATCTCATATCCAGGACTTCTTAGTTCTAATCCATTAATATCATTATTCCTAATTCTCTTTGGATTTTATAGATGTTTAAATGTCATCTCATTGAATTCTGGAAATTATGGAGAAAAAAACATAAAAACTCACTTTATTATACTGATTTTCCCTAAAATGAACATTCTAATACAAATATACATGTAGAAATGTATATCAATCATAGGCAAACACCGTAATAAATATTCATAAAATAAAAACACTTATGTCAGCAACACTTACATTAAAAATAGGATGTTTCCATATGTCCCAAGTGTTCCTGTGTTTTTTCTCATTGATTACCCTCCTCAAGGTAATATTCTCATAACTTCCAACATAATGGTTTTGCTGATATTTGAGTTTTATGTAAATGGAATCATCTGCTATGAAATCTATTTTCTCAGCTTCTTTTGGTCAGCATTATGTTGTGAGATAAATTTATGATTAATTCTTCTGCATTGTAAAATATATATTCTTATATATTTAAATGTATATGCTTATGTATTCACACATATTTAAATATATATTCCTTATTCATATTCCATTGTTAAAATACTGTTTTATTTATTCATTTCAGCATTAATGACCAGTTGGATTGTCTGATGTTTGAGCTTGTATCAAGAGCACAACCACAACCACATACATGTTTTAATGGAACATGTGCATTTCTTCTTTTTAGGTATGTGCTTACAACTAGCTCTAAGAAATCTTATGCTCAGCTTTAATAAATACTTCCACATAAATTATTCTAAAATATCTGTGCCACACAGTATTAGCATTCACATAGAAAAGCAAAATTAAATATATTCACACATGTAAAGACTCAGATGTTTGTGACCATAGACACATTTCTGAAAGCATTACTTTAGGGGCATTAAAAAAATAACAAAAAAACAAACAAAAAAGCTTTGGTTCCACAAAAAGAGAAAGGATAAAGGCATGGGATACATTTTTGATCATGAAAATCATTAAAACATGTTTAAGTTTGGATGCTTGTACATTATATACATGTGTGTGTGTCTGTGTATGTATATTTATATATTCTTTTTTATTCTTCTATGTAGTACTTAATTACTTTATTTTAAAATATTATCGATGTACAAATGTTCCCTTACTCCACCAATATAAAAAAAGAAGTAAATGTTTTACGTTCCTGTGAATGACTTGTATTTTCTATTTTTTTTCATTGTAGCCATTTTTGTGAATAGGTAGGGCATTGAATATTTTTAGCTTTTTATACTTAACGTGATTTGCCTTAAATAAATGCAGTGGCACAACCAGGAGTACTTACCTTACATCTTGATTTAAAATGTTAATTCTACCATTGTTGTTTCCTTTTATTTTTCTTTGATAGTAAATGTATTTAGAAATTTTTCATGTTTGTTGTCTTTGGATATTGCCCCTTGAAATGACTATGTATTCTTCTTTCCCCTTCTTTTTTATTGTATTGCATATTCTTAAAAGTTAGATGGAATAAGCTGTTTATGTACTCTGAATATTCTACTTTACATATGATTCAAATTTCTCTTCCCACCCTGTGGTTTGCTTTTATCCTCTTTTAATATGTATCTTGATAGACAGAGGTTTTAATTTTAATGTAGTATTATTTATCAGGTAGTTTTTTGTTGCAGTTTTTTTGGCCAGGGCTGGGTTTGAACTCACCACCTCTATTATATAGGGCTGGCACCCTACTCCATGAGCCACAGGCGCTGCCCCAGGTACTTTTTATAGGCAGTGCTATTTGTATTATAGGTTGTTGAGTTATTTTACCATGTTTTCCCCTAGAATATTGGTGTATGTATGTGTGTTTATATTTAATTGTATGGTCCATCACCCTTGGTCTTCAGGTAAGAGAGAGGTAGGTGTCAGGAGCCATTGTTCTCCCACTGGGTTATTCAACAAATTCAAAAATTTGATTAAGAGATGATTTATACATACCACATTGGAGATTTATTTTTCTCATCCATTGAGGCAGCTATTTTCAAAATAAAAATTTAAAACTACATTAAGAAGAGAAAAAACTGCTAGTAAAATATTTATGTTTTATTATAAATAAGCTGAAGATTAGTTCTCTGTTCTCTATGTAAAGTACATTGCTGTTTAATGCATGTGAAATGAAAAAAGTTCATTAAATGAAATTCAAGAGGCTGTATGAGACAAACCATATTTAACAATTTACTAGTTCATAACATCAGTCAATTAAAGACAAAAAGAGGCAGCTTCAAAGGCACACTGCTAACAGTGTGGTTGTCATTAAATTATATGCTTCTACAGTTATGTAGCTTCTAAAACTGTAGCTCCAAATAAAACTAGGCTTTGATCAGGAAAAATAATGCTTAAATATGCTTATAGAGATTTAGTTTAATAAGAAAAGAGTATAATTTTTAAACTAAAGTGTGTTTTTACAAATAGAGTATTTCCTTTGCAAATTGAATTTTGTGCATAAATATTGGCTAAGCGCTGTAGCACAGTAAACAGGATTTTTGTAAAAGGGCTTCAATGAGTAATATTTATATATATGATGTATTCATTAACCTAAGAAATAGTTTAGTAATTATAATTATAGATGAAAAAATTTGCAGGTACAAATATGTAATTATTTGTTATATTGTGGGCATACAAAATTATTAACTAGGGCCCTGATGTCAACTTTTACTTTCTCCTCTCCAGACTCTGTGATTATATTCTAACCCAGGAGCTAGACTTCAATGGCCCCACCTAGAATTTTCTTCTACTGAACTGAACGTTCTGTTCTTCTTGTATATGCTCATGTTACTTTGACATGGGATGTTACTTTCTTATAAGAGCACACTTATTAATACTGACAGTATGTGGTTTTGCATGTATAGATATACGATTTTTATTTCTAATTGTTAGTTTGCATCTCTGTCTTACGCTTCAAAACACACACTTTCATGATTTGTGTCACTTAGGGAAGTGGCTGGGAGATGTTACTGCTCTCTGACTCTGTCTAGTTGCAATGATCTGCATCCATATTACTGTAGATATGTTTAGCAATCCATAGTGAGTGTAGGAACTATTATGGGGAAAAGAATCCTTTCCTACTGAGGCCTCAAACAGTAACCCACAACACTTAAGAATTTCCTGTGAAAGGTGGCTATGTGGTATTATCAAATATATTTTTCTTTCAATATTGTATTGATTTCATAAGCATTGATAATTTCACAATTTAAATTTAGTGAAAATTTAATTGTTTCTTTATTGGTTTATATATCAGTTCCACATCAGTTCATAAGATATACCTCATCACTCTTTAATTCAACAAGTGTTATCAAGCACCTAGGTTAATGCTTATATATTCCTTTATATAAACAAGGGCTATGGGTGGTGCCTGTGCTCAGTGGGTAGGGCTCTGGCCCCATATACCAAAGGTGGAGGGTTCAAACCTGGCCCCAGCCAAACTGCAACAAAAATAGCCAGGCACTGTGGCAGGTGCCTGTAGTCCCAGCTACTCAGGAGACTGATGCAAGAGAATCACCTAAGCCCAGGAGTTGGAGGTTGCTGTGAGTGTGACACCACAGCACTAAAGTGAGACTCTGTCTCTAAAAAAAAGGAAAAAAAAAAAACAAGGGCTATATTCATATTATTATTTTAAGCCACCAAATAAGTAAATTGTTGTTAACCATGTTTATTTCTTTACTTATATCTGAAATGTATCAGGTAGTTAAATGAACATAAACTTCAAAATCATGCAGACATGACTGTCACTTTCAGCTTATTCATAATTAGATGAGTGATTTGACTTTGTAACAGTCACCACATCTTTCTGGTCATTATTACACTTAAACTTGTTTGAATAATACGAGTTGAGTGAGAACATAGATGCAATAACTAACAAAGTTTCTAGTACATAGAAAGGGGACAAATGAAGTTTTTTTTTTTTTTTAACTTTTATTCTCAGCTTAATTCTTTAGTGTTAGCATGTTGGAAAGATTAAGTAAATTTTAAAGATCAAGCAAATGGACCTAGTTTTCTCTTATTACACTCAGATGAGACAAATAGTACTATAGAAGGAGGAATAAGATGCTAAAAAGTGTGAATGATGTAGCATAGATTAATTAGAAAGTCTTATCCTGAGAGATAGCAGAGTGCTCCCTTTTCCAGATTCAGAAAATCTCCACTAAGCCAGGCTTGTGGGAAAATGCAAGTTCCCGTGGCCTATGTGTTGGTAATAATTATTCCCCTAGAAGGAATTCAGGGCATCTCTTAGACAAAACGACAAACTCAACACATTTTAAACTATCAAAAAAGGATAAATAAAGGAATAAAGATAAAAAGACTAATAACATAAAAGTTTAATAGTTTCTTATTATATAAAATTTTTCAAGTGATAAAGAAAAGAATCACATCTAGGATCAAATAAACTTTCTTCTGAACTTTCTACTGCATTGCACTGAAAGAAGTTCTAACATTAAACTTCCTTTCTTAACTTTATTTATATTATTCATGTCAATATACTTTTGGATGTTCATTTAAATTTGTAGTATTTGTGTTTATTAACAAACCTAATTTACATTTTTTTTGGTGGGGAGGGCTTTGTCGAGTTTAGTTTTCAAAATAGTCTAATAAATAGTAGAGTCACTGGGTACAGTGGAGATGTCTAAAATGGCATTTATTTAAACCAGAAATAAACAATTTATTCTTAATATATTAGGGCTAAAACTAATCAAAGATGTATAAGATATATACATATATATCTTTTTTTTTTTTTTCTTTGAGACAGAGTCTCAAGCTATTGCCCTGGGTAGACTGCTATTGCCTCATGGCTCACAGCAGCCTCCAACTCTTGGGCTCAAACAATCCTCTTGCCTGAGTTTTTTTTTATGTTTTTAGTAGAGACGGGGTCTTGCTTTTGCTCAGGCTGATCTAGAACTTGTGAGCTCAAGCAATACACCCACCTCGGCCTCCCAGAGAGCTAGGATTATAGGTGTGAGTCAGAGTGCCTGGCCACATACATGTCTTTATATATAAGACACAGTTGAGTGATTGTATGCCAGCCGGCTCCCTGCTGGGCTGCAGGTGAGCACCCACAGTGTGCTTCTACCTAAAGTACAGTTCCTGAAAGCAATGGATTTCACATCACCTGCAACTGTTTTTTGTTTTTTTTTAAATTCAGGGTGGTTATGGTGTCCAGTTATCGCCTATCTTCGGCTGTGTCTCCATTTTTGGGTATGATCCCTTCATTGAATGTTCTTCATTCATTGCATTGAGTGAATTTTGTCTTTTCTGTTGGTGTCCTGAATGAAGTGATCAAGATCAGTGATGTCTTCTACAGAAGAAACTGTGCTAGGTATATTTTACTTCATTTAATTACTTTTTTTGTTAAATCATAATTGTGTCATTATTTTTAATAACACTTTGGAGCACACAGCTCTATATCTATTTGGGAGGTAAAGAAAACAAATAAGCCAACAAAGGAAAAACTCAGATCCCATAGCCAAGAAATTTGAAAGTTCAGTTGTTACCCTGTTTAATTGGCCAGTAAAACTTTCTACTAAACTAAATTGCTTATTAAGTAAAACTGGCATGAACATTTTTAGGAATAAATACAACTAACTCTTGGCAAACATACAAGTTAATATTGCTTCCTAAATGCATCATAGCCTTGAGTCCTTTATTCCAAGCCTACTTTGTAGAGAAATTTATTTATTTTTATTTTTTCTTCCCACCTTGGGAAAGTTTTTGCTGTTCCACTTTAATAATTTGGAGACTTTTAATAACTATGATCGTCTCACCACTTTACTAGGTATAGCTTCAACCAGTTCTTTTTATTAACTACACTGTTCTCTTGATGATTTTTTTTCCACAATGCATCTTTTCTTGTCTAAATTCTACTTCTCTTCTGCTCATTCATCTTTGTCTAATATATGGTAGTATAAATTGAATTTATTGTGGGTGAGATTAAAATGGGAGATCACTCACTTATGACCAATAATGATGTGTCATGTAGAATGTTCATGTTGATGTGTTGTGACCTCCTTTTGATTGTCCAGAGCTACTTCTATAATAATTTCACCAAGACATGTCAGCTCACACGGCAGATACAGCTGCTTAATCTCCTGCTCTGTGTCTCTACACTGTACTGAGCATAAATTCTCCACCCCAGTTCAGTGCCTGCAAAGGGCATGGAGACATTATATCACAACACTTGTAGTCACTGTCACAGTAGAACATTGTAGATAATGTTTTTTCTTCCCTTCAAATCCTTCTGAAACCTGAAGAATTTGAACGTAAATTTAGATTTGCCTTAACCAGGCAGTTGCTAGGTAAGATGTATTTTCTCAAATAGTTTTATATAATCTACCATTTTTATGTGACTGCTCAGATTTTACTAACCATGGATTACTAGGTGAGGTAGCTTTTATGTAGTGAAGAATACCAACCTTCACATAAATAGACCAAACACCCAAGTTTGGATATATCATTTGTATGAGTTGATAAAAATTCCAGAACTGTGGTTTATTCACCTGTAAAACTGCTGTGGAAATGATACTCAGCCAATGTTCAGGGAGTGTCTACTTGCAATCAGACCCAGTACTAACACTGAAAATAAAAGAAGGGATGGTTCTGAAAGTCCTGGCCTTTAGAATGAAATAGACAATAAATAATATTTACAGAGTATGTGGTGAGATTAGTCCTCTGAAGAAAAATAAAATGAATTATAAATGGATAATAATTGTTAAGTGGTGGAATAGATAATATTTTCATTTGAAACATTTAGAAGTATTTAAACACCTCCCCCCATTACTATGGCATTGACCAATATATTAGTTTCCCACTGATGCTATAAAAATTTACCACAAACTGTATAGCTTAAGAAAATCCCAAATTTATTCCTTTCCAGTTTCTCAGATGGTCAAGCATCCTAAAATGGATCAGCAGGGTCTAGTGGAGAGTTAGTGCCCTTGCCTTTTCTGCTTTCTAGAGGCCACCTGCATTCCTTTGCTTGTGGATGCATCCTTTGTTTTCCAGAGTCAACAATGCAACATCCTTTAATATCTCCCTGTCCCTCTGCTTTAGATATCACACATCCTTCTGTGATCTTTCTGGCTCCCTTTAATGAGAACCCTTGTAATTCAACTGGGCTCACCTGGATAATCCCAGATAATCACCCCATCTTAAAACCCTTCATTTGGTCATATCTGCAGAGTCATTTTTACAAAGTATTTGAAGGTTCTGGATATTAGAATTATACATTCTGTGAGGATATTGGGGGATTATTCATCCTAACCATCTAAGGTAGTAACTTGAAAAAATAAGGGAGTCAGCCTGGCAAAATCTGGGAAGACCCATCCAATCAGAAAGAACAATAAAATGGACTCAAAGGTGAGATCACACTTGGGAATTTGAAGTTGCAGAAGGGAACAAAAGCATTATCTGCTGGTGACCCTGGAAAAGATCAAATAAGATGGAGGTTGGAAGAAGAAATGGCCAGGAGCATGTGAACTGGGTGGGATGGCAAACAGTGGAGGGATTTAGAGAAATTTACTCTGAGATATTTGAAGTGGTTTTGAGCGGAGGAATGATACTTTTTGGAATGTTTAACGATGCTGCCTTTATTGCTTGGCAGAAACATAGAGGCAAGAGTGGAAACAGTGAGACAAGTTAGAAGGCTGTTGCAATAACATAGGAGAAATATTATGGTGGCTAGTATCACAGAAAGCACGGTGGCATTGAAGGCAATAGAAAGTGTCCATGTGCTAGCAATATTTTGAAAATAAAGTTAAGAGTTGGCAATAGATTGAATTATAGACTACAGTAAAATATAATGTAACATAATAAAATACAAAAATTTAAATCATTACAATATTCAGCTTAAAATTCTGAGGAATGGAAGAGTCATATTTGATGTAACAAGCATTGAAAGAAAATGTGCATTAGTATTTTCAGGACATCTTGTAATTAACTCGTGTAAAACAGGCTTACTTAATTCTTACAACTAACAGAATAGTCTTTGAACCTCAATTTTCTTTTTCATCAATGATATTATGTGAGTCAGTTGTATTTATTCCTAAATATGTGTATGACAACACTATTTAATTTTGTAATGAAATGTGAGTGCAAAGAAAGTTATCATAGATAAGAAATTAAATTCATGGAAACAGATTTTGAACAGGACAGCTATAAAGTAATAAGAGGATTATTTTAAAGTTCTAAGAATCTATGTTTGATACATCGCAGTTTTCTTTATATTCCTTTTCCATATCAAGAAAGTAAAAGTGCAAATGGAAGAGGATAGAAATAGGTGTAGTTCATTCAAGAAAGATGATAGAGACTCCTAATCAGCCAACTCAACTAAAACGAGGAGTTACTGGCTGGGCGTGGTGGCTCACACCTGTAACCCCAGGACTCTGGGAGGCCGAGGAGGGTGAATTGCTTGGGCTCACAGGCTTGAGACCAGCCTGAGCAAGAGCGACACCCCATCTCTAAAACTAACCAGGCATTGTGGTGGGTGCCTATTGTCCCAGTTACTTGGGAGGCTGAGGCAAGAGGATCACTTGAGCCCAAGAGTTTGAGGTTGCTGTGAGCTGTGACACCACAGCACTCTACCCTAGGGTGACTGAGTGAGACTCTGTCTCAATAAAAAAAAAAAAGAAAGAAAAGCGTTACCTCTACTACATACATTTTACAAATAAAAATGCAATTATATGTTATAAATAAAGCTATTTATAGTATTAAATTATTAAAGAACACAGAAATGATTGATTTCAGTCTTGATAGTGTCTGATTAGAGAGTTTCCAATATCCTTATTTGGTTTATTAAAAAAGAAAAGTAACATCATTTCATGAAAGAACTAAATAATACAAAAGAAAGATTTAGCTATATAAAATGTGAATATTTTTGTCGAAAACATATACATATAAGGAAAATTATTTTTTAATATATGAAACCAAAAATGTCTTTAGTCTTCTCTATATAGAAAGACTAGATTTACTGATCCATTACAAATCCTACCATCCGGTAGTCAAATGGTTAAAGAAATAAGCCACAGAAGAAATGCAAATTATTGAAAAAACATGAAAAAAAAATAAGTTCAGCTTCACTGGTAGTAAAAGAAATGCAAATTAAAACAATAATATTCAATTTCAATTGTTATATTAACAAAGATTAACCAAATGATATGAAAATTGATTGCACGTGGATAAAAAGAGAACTCCTATAATGTAGGGATGTTATTTTTTTATAGGCTTTCCAGAAAACTACATAAAATATTCATACCATTTTACATAATGTATCACTTTCTGCAATCTATTTTAAGGGAATACTCAGAAAAGTACAAAAATATTTATGCTTAGTAACGTTAGTTGCATCATTGTATAAAGATAGAAAAATATTGGAAATAATGTGACAGTTCAAAATTAGAATTATTGAATACATTAAATATGAGGGCTTATCATTCAGGAACTAAAAATTGAAAATGCTAATTATTTTAAGCAAAAAATATTGGTATGTATATGTAGAGTAAAATATGTTAAAAAATGCACATAGAAGATTGATAGGAGACAGCCTAGCATTTTTGTAAGAAAATATTTTTATTGCTTCTTTACACTAATATTTACTGAGCTCCAAAAATGGCTTGTATCGGAATATAAGAAAAAGCAAAAATGCATCTAGAAAAGAATGTTCCCCTCTTACCTCTGCATTTGTTATAAACATTAACTATAGAAATGTGTTGCAAACAATATAACACAGTAAGATTTTAAAACTATTTTGCAAACATAAGTTATTTAAAATACCTATGTAATGTGATTTAATATACATGAGATAGCATTTTATACACTGGCTAACCTAAGGTCTGTCCCAATAACCATTATTGGGATGAAAGTACAAAAGACTTTGATAAAAGTGAAAATGGAATTGGAAAGGATAATTTAATATTACAATCAGACCTGAACATCTCAGGGTGGATTATTATATATATGAATAAGTACAATAATTTTAAAAGCTCTAAGTTAACTGTTTGGAAGAAAATCCTGAAACATGAATATATCGATGCATTCATTTACTCAATCCATATTTATTGATGATGTTTGCAGATAAATGGATCTTGGCATGTCTAATCTATGAATGATTTTCATGCAGTTAGAACATGGCACAAGGCACAGCAGATGTTCAATAAATAATGTGTCGAATGAAGAAATGGTTGGCTATTGCAAGCCAGACCCTGTATTAAAACATAGTATTAGGGAGATAAAACTGTACTATCATGCCTTTGAAATAGTTTTTAATCTGAACATGAGACAAATCATTGCAAAGCCGAATTGAATGTGGCCATTGTTGTGATAGATTGAACTCCGAGCATAGAAAATTCAAGGGAAAAGACACCTGAATTTGCCTTGAAAGTGACAGAAAGGACCCTATCCTTTCAGAGAAAATGATGGTAGTGCCTTCTGATGAAGAAAGGGCATTTCTCATGAGAACTACCAAAGAGGTAGAGAAGCTAAAGATATCTAGTTCATACTTTTTCTCTTTCTGGACATGCCAACATCTATTTATTCCTTTATTCCATTCAGGAATGTCCGACCTTTTTTCTTCTCTGCTGTACATTGGAAGAAGAGTTGTCTTGGGCCCCACATTCAATACGCAAACACTAATGAACAAAAGCTTATGGGCAACCAAAAGGTTTGTTTCTTGATATTTGATGCCACAGATAAGCAAATGTCCTCACATAAGCCTGATGTGACCCGCAGGCTGCAGGTTGGATACCCCTACTAGCTCCCTCCCAAGTGCTGGACTCTGTTTAATGCTTGTTGAAATTTGACTTCTGCTAAAGTGCATTGTTCCTTGCAAACTACAGGGTTAATAAGAAGTTATCTGCATTAGTCACCTATTGCTGTAGGACAAATTAACCTGATTTTAAATGGCTTAAAACAAGTATTACTTCATAGTTTCTGTGGGTTAGGAAGCTGAGTACAATTTCACTGGGTACCTCTGTTTTAAGATCTAATAAGCTACAATCTGTGCTACAGTCTCAGCTAAAGGCTCAATTGGTGGGGCCTTCACTTTCAAGATCACTCATGTGGTCATTGGCCCTTGCCAGGCTGGTTCTCCACAGGGCTGCCTCAAAACAGGGCAATTAGCTTCTCCTGTGGTGAGAGATCCAAGAGAGAACACCATGTCAGAGGCCACAGTGTTTGTATAAGCTAAACTTGGCATTGCTGTGGTCATTCTCAGTGATCCTTTCAAATATGTCATGTACCAAACAGCCCTACAAGTTAGAGATAGTGTCTTCCTCTAGATAGAAAGTAGGCTAGGCTTGTTCATTATCCAGCATAATAATGGTTTTTATAACAATGACAAGATAGTAACAAATGCTGGTGAGAATGTGGAGAAAGGGGAACCCTCATAGACTGTGATGGGAATGTGAATCAGTGCGACCACTACAGTGAGCAGTATGGATGTTTCTCAAAAAAATTAAAATAGAAGTACTATATGACCCAGCAATCCAATGGCTGGGCACATTTCTGAAGGAGGGGGATTCAATTATCAAAAGGATTTTTGCACTACCATGTTTATTGCAGCACAATTCATAATAGTCGAGATATGGAATCAACTCATGCCCATCAGCAGATGAATGGATAAAGAAATTGTGGTTGACATGTGAGATGGAATATTAAACATATATAGCCACAAACAAAATGAAACCCTGCCATTTATAACAATATGGATGTAACTGGAGAACATTATGTTAAGTGAAATAAGCTAAACACAGAAAGACAGATTTCACATGTTCTCTCATGTAAGAGCTAAATACCAAAACAATTGATCTCATGGAGACAGACAGTAGGATGATGCTTATCAGAGGCTGGGAAGGTAGTGGGGTGAGGGTAGGGATAGAGTGTGGATTGTTAATAGGTACAAAAATAAAGAAAATAGAACAAACAGTCTGATAGCACAACAAAGTGGCTATAATCAGCAATAAGCTAAGGTAGACTTTAAAATAACTAGAAAAGGTCCAGGCCTAGTGGCTCACATCTTGTAACCCTAGTGCTCGGGGAGGCCCAGGCAAGAGGATCACTTGAGGCTTGGCTTATCAGCTCAGTCATCTGAAACCAGCTTGATCAAGAGAAAGACCCCATTATTACTAAAATTAGGAAACAAAATTAGCCAGGTGTTGTGGTGGGCAACTGTAGTAGCAGCTACTTGGGAAGCTGTGGCAGAAGAATTGCTTAAATTGCCAGGAGTCCGAGGTTGCTGTGAGCTAAGAAGATGCCACAGCATTCTACTCTGGGGCAGCGGAGTGAAACTCTATCTGAAAAAAACAAAATAAAAAATAAAATAACGAAGAGAGTTGAATTGAGTGTCCCTAAAACAGAGAACTAAAAAATGCTTAAGGTAATAGCTACCCCACCCTCCATTGCCATGATTAGATTAATTCACACTGTATGCCTATATCAGAACATCACATCTACCCTGTAAACGTATACAGCTATTATGCACCATAATTATTAAACATTTTTAAAAAAGATAACGTTGTTTTCAGGGGCAAAGATTAAGTAATATTACTGGCAGTTATAAAAGATCCAGTAGTCTTAAGGCTTGGGTTCCTCTCCTTTAACATAATTGTATATGTTGCCTAATGTTATCGCTGTGAGTAATAAACTGTCTTTTGTCTCTGACACAGGAGTCTTATGTCTTCTACACAAACCCATGACTCTGTGGTGAGCGAACTTGCAAGTAGGGTAAAAATCTCAAACCATCGTATTTTTGAGAAGGTTATGTGAAAGTGTAAATACCCAGAGGTGGGGATCACTGGCACCCAGCTGAAGGAATGCCTCCCACATTAGCCATTCCTGGCTTTCTTTTCTTACAGTAGGAGAATAGAGAAAGAAAGTAATAGAAGGAATGAGGGGAAAATCTATCATTACTGAGTTTGTATTATGTTCTAGGAATTCAAACGTGTATAATCTCCTTAAAGCTTGGGTGAACAATAAGACTTAAAAGATGACTTCCCCAGTGTCACTCAGCTGGTTGATAAGGAACTTACACTCAGAAGCAGGTAAAATAAAATTAAAAAAAATTAAATTAAATTAAAATACCACTTTTTCATGCAAGACACAAATTCTTAAGAGCTCATATTATGCTGTCTAATAACTGTTATTAGCAGATCATGCTAAGGTAATACTGTAATTTTCTCTAGAATGTTAAAAGTATGGATAATGTAATTGTATCCTAATGTTTGGATAAAAGAGTAAAGATAATCAATGAAATGATTGTTCCTGATAGGTTTTTGTCTGTTATATTTATCTCTAAGTAAAGGTCAAAATTTTATATAAAGTTTTACATGACTGTCTACTATTTTGGTATGGAAATCATCTTTCTGATGGAATATTTATGTGAAATGCTAGGCTAAATTTTAAGGCTTTTATTAACCTCTTGTATAGCATGGTATTACATACAAAATGAGCTGTACACTTAATAGATGATTCAGATTTCAGAACTTTATCAGCTTATCAAGCTTTTAATCAGGATAATTACATTTTCATTTTTGAAATTGTTATTCACTCCTTTGCTATATCTATCAAACTTGGGTTTGATGATAGTCCGTGAAGTTTAGTCATTTGTTTTCTCTTTCATTTTATATCTTAAAAAGCGCCAAACCCACAACCTGATCTGCAGTGATGTCCAAACCTTAGCTGTTTAATTCTACTGGGATTAAGGACATTTTTATATTTTAAATGTGTTAGGTTTAATTAAAGCAAACTTTTCTCGCTATTAGAACCTTGTTCTTCATAATGAGATAAGCTGTGATATGCTTTTTTGAGCAACTTGGTAAAATTTTTAGAAGGTTGTTGTTCTTAGCCTAGCAGACCTTCCTGGTTTCTACTGATCAACTTATATTTAAAGTCAGAAGAATCAGGCATAGTGATATATTTTAAAATTCTGGCCTATATTAAGGCAAGTTTATTTTTCATACTTACAAGATCTTCATTTCCCCCCTCTTTCACATGTTTGAGTGGTTCCATTTCTATATTTTAAATGTTTGAGTTCCTCCTATTGTATTATTAAAATACTAAGCAAATTTTAGGGATCCCTTCCCATTCTTTTCATTTCCTGTGATTTAGTGTACCCGAAATACTTGTCAGACTCCTTCAATGTGGTAAGAGTCTCTCTTATTATTTCTTCTAACTTTCAGTTTAAATTCCTTCATGCCAAATGTTTATTTTACCCTCTTAGTGGGGTAATTATTCTCCTTGACAGTAAATTCAGAAGCAAACTGGGAGCTAAATAATCGTGTGTTCTCGCCTACATTTACATCACACCATCTGTTTAAATCAGCCCAACTATATCTTCCTTGTTTTTTGTTTTGTTTTATTTTTTAGCATAACTTTTATGAATAGACAGCCAAGTCTGCTTTTACTTATAATTCTTGCAATTCATTTGGATCCGTTTATAGCTCTTTTTAATCACATTTGTGGTCATTTAATATACAGTCTCTCTTTCATCATTTTTCACTCACTTTTTTAAAATGGCATAAGCAATCAAAATATTTTAATTGCTTAAAAAATTGCTAATACCAGAGCACATGTAGTATAAACTGAAGCAACTTTTGCTCAATTCACCCCCAACCCCAGTCCTTTCCTTATAGGTAAGTAAGGTGGCAGCCGCTTACCTGTTCTCACTGTAGTTTTTATAAATTACAAACACACACACACAATTATACATATATTATATATTTGCATATTGCACAGCAAACTGTACTACTTGACAATATGTTCTACCATTTTTCTATTTCAATAAAGATTTTCTCATTTTATTTTAGAGCTGTGTCTCTATAAACAATGTATCATAATTTATATCACTCTTTTCCAACCAATTTGTTATCACTTTTTACTTTTTTAAATGATAACTATTAGGTTCTTGGGCATCGAGCATTTGAGTCAGTGAAGTCTAAGATGGGGGGAGAACTGAGAGAAATGGGGCGCTGCAGCCCTGACCGTGGAGAAGGGTGGGAGACCTGAGGGGGACCGCCAGGGGTGCAGATACTCAGGGCCTCCTGACCGCTGGGGGCGCTGCAGCACTGACAGAGGAGAAGGGCGGGAGACCTGAGGAGGACCACCAGGGGCGCAGATACTCAGGGCCTCCTGACGGCAGGGGGCACTGCAGCACTGACAGTGGAGAAGGGTGGGAGACCTGAGGGGGACCACCAGGGGTACAGATACTCAGGGCCTCCTGACGGCAGGGGGCGCTGCAGCACTGACCGTGGAGAAGGGTGGGAGACCTGAGGGGGACCGCCAGGGATGCAGATACTCAGGGCCTCCTGACGGCAGGGGGCACTGCAGCACTGACAGTGGAGAAGGGTGGGAGACCTGAGGGGGACCACCAAGGGCGCAGATACTCAGGGCCTCCTGACAGCAGGGGGCGCTGCAGCCCTGACCGTGGAGAAGGGCGGGAGACCTGAGGGGGACCACCAGGGGTACAGATACTCAGGGCCTCCTGACCGCTGGGGGCGCTGCAGCACTGACAGAGGAGAAGGGCGGGAGACCTGAGGAGGACCACCAGGGGTGCAGATACTCAGGGCCTACTGACCGCTGGGGGAGGGCGGGGCAGAAAACCATAACTGAGAGAAATTCCAAAGTGTTTTGAACTCAGGCGGAGCATCAGGCAGTGGTGATTACCGGGTAGAGAGGGAGCAGGAAAGCTGTAAGAGACACGCATGAAGTGAATGCAGAAGGCAGACAGCTCAGATCAGCTGCGAGACCCTGGATTATATAAATTATCTTCATGCAAGGAAGTGTTTTCTTGTTGTGTAGAGTCTTATAGTCGGTGAATTTGATTGGATATTGTGGAATGATAAGACTAAGTCTTAGTCTTAAGACTAAGACTAGAGACAAGCCTAAATTTTACAGTTAAATCGTGCTTTCAAAGAAAAACAAATCAGCAGGTCCCACAGTCTCATCTGCTCTAGCTAAAACTTTAATCTTTTCTTTCTGGAATTTTCCACTTCAGGATGAGATATAGGGGGTAGGAAGAATGAATTCAGGGGAAAAAAGGAATCCCGTGGTGATGTCTGTAGCAGAGCTTCCCCCTCTAGGCCTTGCCAGGGCCGAATTCTCTTCTGAGTGGGGAGGAGTCTTAGACTCGTTTTTCTATACCAAAAACAAGAAAGGGGAATGTCAATGGAAAGGAGAAACATTCAAAAACAGAAATTCCCTACAATGGCTGGCAGTTTTGTTTATTTATATTTATTTATTTATCTACTTATTTATTCTTATTGTTTGGGATTCATTGAGGGTACAAAGAACCAGGTTACATTGATTGCAAACACTTGGGAATTTCTCTCAGTTACGGTTTTCTGTTCCTCATAATTGCATACCACCCCCGAAAGGTGTGTCACACACCGTGACCCCCATCCCTCTCCCGCCTTCCCTTTGCGTGCCCTTCCCTTCCCCCACCTCCCTCCCTGGAAGTTTTATTATACCACCATCTTGTTACAAACCCATCCTATAGCCCTGTAATTTATGATGTGAAGTGTGCCTTTTCTTTGATTCTAACAAATCTTGGGGGAAGAAAATATGGGGTGAACAAATCGTTTATCTATTCTGGTCTTCTTTGGGGGCTGAGGGTAGCAGTGTACCGTCAGTTTAAGACAGGCTGAGAACTACTGCCATAACTCGGTTGAAACTCAGTGGGTATCATTAGTACTTTATGAGCCAATTTATCCTCTATCTTCCAGTGAGCTGGATAGGTGTTACATGTTGAGGACTATTACAGATAGATCTTTAAGTGTGTAAGAAAATCCAAGAAGGGAGAATAAACTCTTTATTCATTAAGTTTCTTCTATATCCTAGTATCTATACTAAGGGATTTCTGTTCATTTTTTTCACTTGTCACCGACTCTCTACTTTGGGAAGAGTTTGGTATGCTGCCGCCGTTGACCTGTCAGAGTGCAACAGCTCCTTGTCACTGGGTGTGAAAGCCCTTGAGCTTTGTGTTGGGCTATAGTTCAAGCTCACTGATGCCACCATAATTGCATTTGTAATTTGCCCATGGTGTCAGGTTATAGCTGTGTGATAGATATTAATGTGAAATCCTACATTTCTGGAGGGGAAAACATGGCAGCCAAAGCAATAAAGAAATTACATATTAAAAATATTTAGCTGTTTGAATAATAAAAAAATTAGCACTGTCTTGTGTCAGGGAATAAAATGTGTTTTCTTTCTTCAATAGTATCAGGGCTGGGCGGAGATTCATGTTAATAGAAAAGTATCTGAAGCTTAAAGATTTTCTAAAGCACAAGGTAGACTACCAAATTAAAATTTTCAGTAAGCTTTATCCACGTATCATGTATTATTCTTTCACCAATACCTATTTCATACATACTATATTGCTTACAGAATTGTAAAGGGAAAATTGTGAAAAGGTCTGTGGGATCCCAGCCCTTTGTTTGATGATACAGCTCTAAATACCAGGCCTTCTAGGCTCAAGATATAAATGTCTGACTTTATGAAGTGACATCTGTAGAATGTGAGATATTAAAATTCTGATTGAAGATTCTCCTGCAATATGTGCATTGTCTCCTGGCCAATAAAATCAAACATCACACTATACCGTCAAATGTACCTAGCATTAAGACACACACAGTTGCTCCCTTTTTACCATAAATTTGCTTCCTCGTTTAATGCTCACATGATGTACATGAACTACAGGGATAATTTATGCCCAATTTACTATGAGGTATCATGTTCCTGCACTGAATCTTTGCTTGAATATTCTACTGTGTGTAAAATGTTGATGTGCATGTAATTTAAATGGGGTGTGGATTTGGAGGGGGAAGGGAATATTCTTCAAAATGGAGCAGAGGCGATAAACTAGGCTGCAAAGTGGATATCTTTAACAACACTTAGGGAAAATGACAAGGCTATAAAATCATAGTTTTATTTTGTGTGTGTGTGTTTCCTTCAAAGGTTACTGTAAACATATATGCACATATACATGCACACATAGACATACACGTGTGCCACGTACACACACAGAGGCAAACACTTAATAACTAACAATTTCAATCCAAGTGTATGTATTTTCAGGATGGTAGAAAGCTATAATTTTCAGAATCTTTTAAAGTTTACATAATTTTTTCTCATTAGGCCCCTTCCCTCCACTCTATGGTTGTGTGTTTTTACATAGTCTAGTGGATACAAGCCTTTTTTTGGCTTTAGTAAAAATCCAGTGCTAAGGAATCTCACTAATTGGTTAACTGAAAATGTGTCCTTTAATTTGCCTTGAACAATTGTTAAAGTGTAAGCCAAGTTCACGCCACTGAATGTCCACTCTGAAATTGTAAACTACTCCACCCATGAGGAAGAGGTTGGTTAGTACGTCTAACCCTGTGTGTAATTTCATACATGGCCAATTATTTCAGAATTAATTTGCCTCGGCTACATTGCACCAGCTATCAGCAAGTCCGTAAGAGTAGGGCTCTCTATTTGCAAAAATATTAGCTCCTAACTGCTGACTTCTTTTTCATCTGTCTTTTCCCTGCTATGCCATTATCTGAACAGACTCTGCCTACCCATGTCAATTATCCCTTTCAAAGGTTTCCCAAAATGTACTTTGTCCTTGCAGAGAACAGATGTATCCCATATTCCATATACCAAACATTAGCTGTACTTTGAACTGGAATTGTATCAATCTACAAAATATCAATCCTGAAAATAAATGCATGGTGTTTTATCACACCATAAATCATTTTTTTTTTCAAGTTGCTTCTCTATATTTCAAAATCTTTAGTAGAAAAGACTGGATTCTTTTCAGGTCTTTTGTATGAATTTCTTATCAAACATTGAAACCTATAAAGAGGTGGGACTCAATAGATTTTAGTTCAAAATCAAGAAAAAATAATGAACAAAAAATCCTGCTAAGCAATAGAATTAATGTTTTTGAATATTTATCACATGGAATTAATGGGTTTTTTGAAATTTACACACATTGCTTCAAGTGCTTTACATGAATAAACTCATTCAGTGCTCACAGCAAACTTTTGAGTGAATTTCTTTTATTATTTTCATTTTAGAAAAGTAGCGCATGAGGCACAAGTAGGTTAAACAACTTGCTTCCAACACTGTAACTATTGTAATAAGAGATGAAGCTAGGATAGGCTGATTCTAGTGTGTGTATGTGTGTGTGTGTGTGTGTGTGTGTGTGTCAGGCGTACTTTTCTGCCTTTCTCTTGTTAAGAATCATGGACTGAGTTCAGTGCCTGCAGCACAGTGGTTAGGGCACTGGCCACATATGCCAAAGCTGGCGAGTTCAAGCCCAGCCCCAGGGCCAGCTAAACAACAAAGACAAATGCAACAAAAAAATAGCTGGGTGTTGTGTGGGTGCCTATAGTCCCAGCTACTCAAGAGGCTGAGGCAAGAGAATCACTTAATTCCAAGAGTTTGAGGTTACTGTGAGCTGTAATGCCATGGCACTCTACCGAGGGCAACATAGGGAGACTACGTCTAAAAAATAAATAAACAAAAGAATCACAAACTATGGCAACAAGTTTCACCCAATGTCATGACAGATGTAGTGTTAGGTAGGGGGACTGTGAAATTATGAGAGACCCAATTCTTTTCTTACCACTCATTGACTTCTTTGAATCAGTCCTCAATATCTACTTTAAAGAATCAAGGATTCATACTACATGATTTTAAAGATCCTTCTTTTTTACACATTCTTTTGTACAACAAAAATTATAATGATAATAACAACAAACACTATTGCCATTTTCTCATTGTTAGAGTCAGGTGCTGTACGTAGTTTTTCCACATCTATTTGTAACTTGAAAATGATGCTTTTCTTTAAGTATTATTTCACCTCCATCTGTCAGAGGAGGAAAATGAGGATCAGGAAATATAAGTAATTTGCATAAGGGCAGAGGACTCTACAATGGCTGAAATTGAAACCCGTACGTATCTATCTGTGCTCACTCTAATGTGCTATTCTGCCTCTCATGTAGAATCAGACACCATATCTTTTATTATCTCCATGAGCATTTGCGGAAACTGAAACTTCTATCTGAGCAAATTAGTCTTTATTAAAAAATTGCTTCCTAGAAATGAATACATATAACTAATTAAATATATGCTATGGAATTTTTCTAATATGCATCATCTGGGGCAGCCAAGTATGCTGGTTATATAAATTAATTATAGCAAATCCATTTTGAAGGTCAAAATTCTTTTCCTCTTCCTCTTCTTATTAGGATTGTTCTGAGATTAAAAGAAAACAAATAATTCCTGAATTACTTGGATTTGCTGTTTTTTGCCTATATATCCCAGTTCATAAGAGAATACATGATTTCACAAAATGTACATATTGTATAAAAGCATAGATTATAATTCTTGACATGTATATGTAGTGAAATGTAAGCACATACTAAATATAAAAGCAACAAAAATAAGGCATAATTGGATTATTTCATTCTTAAGTTACAGCTCATTGCCAAAAACAGGCAATTTCTAAGAAATTTGGGAATCAGCTATTAAATTTAGATCCTTCTGGCTTCAATAACTGACCTCAAACTCACCTTTACATTCTGGCTCTGGTTTTCGCTCCGTTTGGGAGTTTTCTCTGTGTCGTTATGCCGGTCAGAGTCACTCGTGCTGGTTTTTTCTAGCGGTGGCTTGTATTGCCCTGTTTGCCACGGGACCAAAAGCACCCAATGAAGGTCTGTGACTTCACTAGTCTGAACACTAGAATTGGTTTAGAAATAGTAGCATGAAGATTATTTTTGGAAAAGGGGAACCCCGTCTATCTGTATGACCTCTTCCGTGGTGATTTGCCCTGGTCACTTAAAAATGTTCTAGTCTGCCCATGAAAAGCCCTCAGAAGTCACAGTGGAGCAAAGTCCGTCCACAGCTTTTCATCCCACCACACATATCCCCCCAAAGCTGTGTCAGCAGGGCATCCTGCTCCCCCAGCCCAAGAGCTAAGTACAGTCTTTTATGGGTTGCACTTCACTGAATTCCAAAAGTCTGGGGAAATCGTGCTTTTATAGTTAAAAATAACACAGAGTTCAGCCCCCTCTTCTACCACACTGAAGCGAAAGGAGAATTGGATTATTTGTTATGAAAAGAGCATTTGGTTGTGGAAACCATTTAGGAGTTAGAAGGCTGGGAAATAGAAAACGGAGGGGGTCAATATTAAGGCCAATTTTTCTTCCACTTTATATGTTAATGACCTGGAAGAAGAAGCAGGCTGCAAAATGGAAGGATCGCTGAGAGGGCCAAACAGAGGTGAGCAGTGTCCAGGACGGACAGCAAATCACAGGCCATAGGGAGGTAATATAGGATGGAATGAGCTGTACACAGAGGACCTGCTTTAGCAGCTTAATGGAAAGGATTGTGAGGGAATGAGGCCAGAGATCAAAACAAGGCAAGTTAATAAAAAGCTTAATAGAGGCAGGTGTGCTGCTTCACACCAGAGGGTGGGAGCAGAGAGAGGGCTGATCTGGGATAGCTGTGTCAGTATCCATTCAAATGCAGGATTCAGGATCACGTTACAATTAACCAGAATTTGTTTTCTGTTACCCTACCCCTTGGTCGAGTGCCATAGCTTCTTAGCCCAAAGCAACCTCAAATTCTTGGGCTGAAGTGATCCTCTGGCCTCAGCCTCCTGAGCAGCTGGGTTTACAGGTAACTGCCACAATGCCCAGCTATTTTTAAAGATAAAGTATCACCGTTCCTCAGTCTCAAACTCCTGAGCTCAAGCAATCTATTGACTTCAGCCTCTCAGAGTACTCAGGTTACAGGCGTGAACCACCATACCAGCCTTACAATTAACAAGACTTTGAAGTGGTATCTAGAGAGAACTCTGCACCCAAACCTGGAAGTGATGGGGTAATTCATCAGAGCATAGATGTCAGGCTTCACAGGCTGAGATGACAGAAATGAGCTGCTCTAGGGTGAAATGAATTGAAAATGCACCATTCATAGTAACTCCTGCACATAGGATGGAGGATTGAAATCGCATTCGTATTTTTATTTTAGTTATTGATGACTGGGAAGTAACAGTTAAATGAGATTAATTTCTTACATTCCAAACAGAGGGACAAGTGGTTGGCAGCAGTTGTTCTCAAGCTGTAACATGTGTAGGAATTCTCTGAGAGTCTTTAAATACTGCAGATTCTTACCCAGAACGTGGTGTTAAGGGGAAGGTGCCAGGATACTGCATCTCATATGTCTTCCAGATGATGTCAGCACTATTAGTCCAAGAACTACACTGTGAATAGCAAAGTATTATTCCCTGAAAAATTTAAAACTCCCCAAATTTCTATTTGCACTCCCACCATATTTCCAAGAAAATCTGAAAGAAACTATATTATCTACTACTTTAAAATATTAATATGTGATTTTCTTCCTTTCTTTCCTTTTGAGTCTTCTATACAAATTTAAGTTTTGTAGTATTCTATACATGTAGTAGATGAATAAGTTTTCTAAAGACTATATAGGTTACAAATTTCAACTACCTTAAAGCAATTATATTGCAAGATCATTTGTATATGTACCTTAGCTTAATTTTTCGGTATAGTTTTTTCCTTAGGAACTCATTAGTCTTTGGCATGACAATGATATTCATTTAAATAAAATCCAAATAAGAACATTTTAATATGTCGTAACATAATTTTATAGTTCTCATTGAGCGTAAAGTAATTGTGAGCAATCAAAAGGAAATTGATATATTCCTAGGGCCTCATTGAACCAAATTTTACTCTCTAATAATTGCTAAGATAATAATATAGGCTGCACAGTGGATGTAAAGTTCTCAGCATTATTGAATCTCAAAAAAAGGTAAATTAATGCCACAATAGATACCACTGCAGAGCCATTAAAATGGCTAAAATTCTAAAGAAAGGAGGTATCAAGTGTTGGCAAGGATGTGGAATAGCTAATAATGGCGTGAATAGGACTTGATACAGCCACTCTGGAAAACAGCTAACAGTGTCTTAAAGAGTTAAATATAATCTTCATATGAGCTATACGTATCCAAGAGAAATGAGAACTTATGTAAATACAAAAGCTTAGAGACAAAAGATGTTCAAACAGTCTTATTTGCAAATAATGCTATCTCTAAAGACAATTTTCCAATTCAATTCTTCCTCCAAAAATCAGAGTACTTCTCCTCTTCCAAAATGTCTGCTTATTCCACTATGTATAGAGCATGGCAAATTGCTTTATAGTTTCAATTAGGAAATTTTATTATTTTATTTTTATTTATTTATTTATTTTTGAGACAGAGTCTTAGTCTGTTGCCCTGGGCAGAGTGCCAGTCATCATAGCTCACCACAACCTCAAATGCCTGGGTTCAAGCAATTCTCCTGCCTTGCCCTCCAGAGTAGCTGGGACCTCAGGCACCCAACACCTCATCCAGATATTTTTTCCTATTTTTAGTAGAGACACTGGTCTTGAGCTCCTGAGCTCAAGCAAGCCTTCTGGCCTCAGCCACCCAGAGTGCTAGAAATATAGGCGTGAGCCACCATGCCCAGCCTGAGATTTCAGGTTAAGAAATTTTAGATACGGGCGGCGCCCGTGGCTCAGTTGGTAAGGCGCCGGCCCCATATACCAAGGGTGGCGGGTTCAAGCCCGGCCCCGGCCAAACTGCAACAAAAAATAGGCGGGCGTTGTGGCGGGCGCCTGTAGTCCCAGCTACTCGGGAGGCTGAGGCAAGAGAATCGCTTAAGCCCCAGGAGTTGGAGGTTGCTGTGAGCTGTGTGAGGCCACGGCACTCTACCAAGGGCCATAAAGTGAGACTCTGTCTCTACAAAAAAAAAAAAAAAAGAAATTTTAGATACATGGATTGTGATTGAACTTGAATTTTTCATCCTTTGATATACTCTGGGATGAATTGTTAGAGTTCAATGAACATTGATGTAATGCTTCACACTGTGCTTTATTTGGGTCATGAGGCTGGGTTTTGGCCTAAGGGATTCTTGATGGGAGTCATGTAAAACTTTTCCAAGCTTAACCATGAATTATTTGATGGGATCCCCTAGCCCTTTTTTTTCTCCTGCAGCAATTATATGAAATGCCATGAACTACAGGTATTAAAAATACAGATACCAACAATGGAGGAAGGCTAACTGTGTGATCAGAACTTTCTTGATAATTAGATATAGACAAACACACACTAATGAAGCTTCAGATATCTTTAAAGTCACCTCCACTATACCAACAAATAGACATAAAAGTCACCTCCATTATACCCACAAATAGACATAGAAGACATTCTTTGACTAAACAGAAGCCAGATTAGTTACTAAAGGAATAGAGGGTGATGAAATATCCATTTAATTGTACTTATTAAATTTCAAACTAAGTTAGTAGATATTTGCTAAATACCTATTGGTATCTGGAATACATCCCAGTAATAATTTCTAATGAAAACTTATATTTATTGAGGACATGCTGTATGCCAGATACTCACAAACGTATTTTGTATGTTTGTAACTCAACAATATGTCAAATGATTTAAGCTTCACAACATAATGCTTTTATGCATAGATTTTTTAATTTATTAATACCCTATAGCAAGAATATAGAGAAAACAATTTAGAGTCAGTTCAACATGGGTTGATGAGTCGATATCGACTTACTACGTGAGTAGATGTTTACAGTAATGACTCCCAATGAATCATGCCTGTCTGGGTCCTTCTCCTTTCATAGTCCCTTCTCACAGTGACTCTGACCTTGGCTATGTGACTTGCTTTGACATTAGCAAACTTAGACACCAGGAGACGCTTAAAACACGTGTGTGCACTGGTGCTTGCCTTGTTTTGCTGCTTTTAGGACTCAGCTCTCATGTGACAAAGTTGGCCAGCAGAAAATACATGACCTCGCCTGCTGTCTTCACCACTGCTAGATAACTGGGTGAAGCCATCTCATACTGTCCTGTCCTATTAGATGACAATAAGCGTGTGAGGAGAGACCAGGTGAAGAAACGAGATGAACTCATGATCCACACAATGATGAAAGAGCAAAATGGTGGTTCTTTTAAACCACTAACTTTTATGATAGTTAATGCAGAGATAGACAAAAGTTTTCAGGTTAAGTTACTTTATTACTCTCAGCTTCCCTGTCTTTACAATAGAGATCTTAATGTTTATATCAAGGAGCTGTTGCAAGGATTCCATGCAATGATATATGGAAATATATTAATCACAGTGCCTGGCACATGTTAGTATTATATGATTTTCACGTTTTATCCTCTTTATGATCACCTTCAACAAAAGAGCATCTCTTTGACCATATTAAAAAAAATAAAATAAAAGGGATCAGCACCCATAGCTCAGTGAGTAGGGCACCAGCCACATACACCAAAGGTGGGTTTGAGCACCGCCCGGGACTACTAAACAACAATGACAACTGCAACCAAAAATAGCTTGGTGTTGTGACAGGCCCCTGTGGTCCCAGCTACTTGGGAGGCTGAGGAAAGAGGATTGCTTAAGCCCAAGAGTTTGAGGAAGAGTTTGAGGTTGCTGTGAGCTGTGACACCATGGCACTCTACTGAGGGTGACATAGTGAGACTCTGTCTCAAAAAAAAATAATAAAATAAAAGGAACAGAAAAGTAATGTCCATGAAAACTATGATGAAATTTACCTCGAATAATGTGTTTCCCTGTTGGCTGCTTTGGGAGAAGCTACAGCATAGGAAAGTATTTGTAATTATCCTGGTTAACTAGGAGATGCTTATTCCAAGATTTACAGCTTTATAGAGTGTGCCATTTCTAGCACTCTAATTGAGTGAACTAAAGCAAACTGGTACTGCTCAAGGTTGTTTAAGAACTTGTAGTCCAGGTAGTCACGGATGAATAAAAAGAAGAAAGTTAATTAGAAAACGTTTATCATCAACAGTGTAAATGGTGCATAAATTCATGGATTAACTCCCAAGAACTTTTCTTAATTACAGCTGACACTATAGCCAAAACTTCTGGCAGAAGTGTACTGCCCAACTCATTATGTTCTACTCTTTCCTATTTTATGTTGTTTGGGAGGGTTGATCTATTGTTGTGTGTTTGTTTTGTTTTTATTTTCAATAGGACACTCAGCACTTTCTGGGGACCAGAATGTAAACCTCTGCCCATTTCAGAAACTTGACTGAGAATAGTAAAAGGCCACCATCTCTTTGCTCTTTCTGCAGATGTTTGATGTGTGACCATCATGTGTCAGCTACTGTGCTGTCTGGATTAGAATATAATTGTGAGTAAAACATGAGACTTACTCCTGAGGATTCATTTCTAGTGAGCGTGACATCTGTAAGAATACCTACAATGACGTGTTGTAATGATAAGAAATTTGCACATCATGCAATGGGAATATGGAGGAGGAATACCTCTCTCGGCAGGTAAGTTTAGAGAAGCTCTGCAGGGAAAACCAAAACACAATATGAAGACAGGTCAGACACCTACTCAAAGGAAAATGGTGAGGTCCTTCCAGGTAGAAAGTACAGCGTGAGCCCAGAAAAAGTCTGCAGTGTAAGAGAACATAGGAGAAAGTTGAGTGTTACTAAAACCTCAAATGCAAGAGGCCAGTTAATAGCAATGAAGATAAAACAGAAAAATAAGAGGATATTGAGGCTTTCGTAGGATATACCAAGTTATATCGACAGTTTAAGTAGCCACGTGCCATGGTCTATGTGACGTGAGAATGATCCAGCTGGTGTAAAGAGGATGGATGGAAGAGGTTGGTGTGAGGTTTTTCCCTCTTGAATAGAGGTTCCAGTTGATGGCTTCCTCCAATTTCTTTTCCTCTCTTCGTGACAGAGAGAAAATTGTCACAAAAAAACTTTACAGGCTCCAAGCCTGTCTCGGCCTTAAATGTACTTGTTTGTTTCTGTAACTTCTTTGGGGTAGGAAAAAAATTATAAAACTTTTTGGAAAACTTTGCCCCAAATCATATCTTTGTCTCCCTTCACCCTTCCAAACCCACCTTCCAATCTTTCCCCACAATGCTTCTTCCACAAGCAAGCACTCTCTTAAATTGGGTTTTCCTATACACAGTTCCATTCAAAAACAACCAAGAGAAATCTGTAAGTCTTACTCAAACACCAGGCTTTTTGAGAGAGAAATCCTTTATGTGTGATATTTCATTCATTATCTTGGAATTGTTAGCTAATAATAAATAAATGGCATTTGGTAAACACCACTTATTTTTAAAATAAATTTGTATATAGTTTATTGTATTTATTAACATGCCCCAAACCAGCCTTGTTTTTCCTCCTAGGGTTCTCAGACCCATCTGGGTACTGCCCACCTCCGAAGCACAAGTCCGATTTCCATACGGCTATTCCTGCTTTGTGAAGTCTCTTCTCCAGAATTCCAAGTTCTGACAATACCAACTTGTTTCCTTTATTTTGTCTAACATGGGGAAGGTGGGAAGTGAGGGAAGATGTAGCTGCCTCACATAAATGGCAGTTACTGTTTATAATAATGTTGACTTTTCACCTTTTCAATTTTCAACACTCATAGAACGAATCTCTTATATTAAATTCTCTCTAATGAATTAAACGTCTAATGAATTTCTGTTTTTCTTTCTGGACTTGGATACTTAGGTAATTTAGTCTAATCTCATAGTTTTCTCTTAATCAAGTGTCATAGATGCAATCTTTCAAATTTGAAATTCAGAAAAAGCACGTTAGCCGAAAACTCATAGTTTCATTGCGATTATTTCAAGTTGCAGGAGTGTCTTTTGTGACAAGATTCATGACTCTATCATTTATATTTTACTATATACTGGCCACTATTTTAAGGCTTTGTGTAATCCATACAGTAACTCTCTGTGTTTGATATTACTGTTATCCCCATTTTAAAGATGAAAAAACTCATTCACAAATAAAGTAAATAGCATTTCTTTAGTTACCTATCAGAACTTGGATTTGAATCCATCTAGACTAGTTATTAAGCTCTCCTATACCAAGGATTGGTGCAAATTTTCTGGATGAGGCCGTATCATAAATATTTTTGCTTTATGGCTCATACTATCTCTTTTGCAATGACTCTGCTCTGCATTTGTCCCACTAAGGCAGTCCAGACAAAACATCAAAGAATGGATTTGATTAGGTTTCTACAAAACTTTACCAAACCACATTACAGGCAAGATTTGTTCTACAGATAATAGTTTGTTGATGCCAATCTAAACTACTATATTTTATTGATCAATAGAAATTTCTAGATGGTCACATGACATAGCTATTTATTGTACTAGCCATCCAGTGAGTTAAGGTTATGTTTTCTTTGATGAGTTTATTTTTTCCTTGAAATTACTTTATATCCTCTGGGAATGCTTCCTCTCTGTGCAAATATTGCAAGATAGCCCCAATACACCTTGGAGGTTTATGTGGATGTCTGCATTTTAAAAATCTGTATCTTAATAAACACATCCAGACTGGATATTACCATAGGTAATTTATCTATCTATTGATTATATAGCCTTGTAGTGATTATAGGCAGAAGCTTAATGGCTACGTACAAATCTACGTATGCTTGTATAGATCCCATATTATATTTAAGTTTCAAATGTATAAAATTATTTTAATCCCAATACTAATGTACACAGCTATGGTTTAATAAAAATAAAAAAAAAGAAACATTTTACTATAAAAGTCATAATCTGTGTTCCGAGTGTGCCTAGACTATCACTTTCAATAATGAGGAGAATTCTCCCCAGACTCCAAAGGGAGTGGATATTAGTATTCTCTGCATAAACAATGATCATTCCTTTTCCTTTTCTTTATTTTATATATATTTCCATTGAACTTCAGTACCTATGCATTTTTGTTTGTGTCTGTGTTTTCTTTTTAAAAATAATGCACTAAATCAGGAGTCTATTTTCTTCTTTTCCCTTAAAAATAAATCCACTGCATGTTTAATCTTCGAAAGCATGTATCTGTAATTCCACACAAGCCAGCTCTTTTCTGCCTACAGTTTTTGGTTATACGAGGGAAGGGAAGTTGCAAGTGGTGCAATTTAGGATGATCTGCTTTTATTCATTCCTGCAGAATAGGTGACAGTTGGAGATTTCCTATCACCAACTCTATTTTTGTGTTTTAATCATGTTAGACATTTGGTCTTCAAAGGCAGAAATAAAACCCATCACCTGCACCTTCCCTACTGGATTATGTAAGGATGTAGTCATGTTTGGTAATAAATTTACTCTGACAGCTGCTAAAAAATTTACCAAGCTTGTCTGAAAGCAAAAGAGAAAATAGAGACCTTGGCTGATTATTTACCCTGAACGTTTATCTTTGGGGGAAGCAAAAGGAAACAAAAAGAAAGAGAGGAGAGAGAAAGAGAGAGAACATTTAAGTAAGTATGTGGGAAGGCATTAAGATATTATTTTGTCTGTCACTTTGTGGTCTATCTTTTAAGGTTTGTTTTAGCAGGCGTCTCATTTTTCATGAAGAAAAGAATAAATGACTTAGAAATGCACGGGCTGTAATTTGGAATGCAATGCAAAGTCAGTCTCTGCTATCTCTGTGGAGGGAAAAATACAAGTTTTCCCGTGGAGACAGACAAAGCCGAAGCAACTCCTTTGGCAGGGATGTTTACAGTTAATCTGGTGAGGCTAATGCCATCAGCAAAAGTGAAATTCTAAACAGCTCTCTAGTGTTTCAAACAGATTAGTTCTCACTGTTTCCCAGACAGATGTGAATCCATCCCACTTGTTGTCTTAATGCTTCCCTGTTGCTAATGATGTTCCAAAGGTATCAGGGAATGAAAATAAATGGCTGGCCTGGTAGCTGCCTGGAGCTGCCTTAAGTATGGGCCCTGCTGGGTATCAATTGTTTGTTTGGTGGCTTTCAAGGTAGAGTGGAACATTGATTTGTTTTCACTCGGCAGTGCATTAGCGTTTCCCCTCTCCTCCAAGCCTTCAGCCTCATCTCATTCAGAAGAAGCTGTCGCATTTTATTATGGAGGGAACAGGTGCCAGTCAGTGACAAAATACGATTAGCTGAGCTGGATCCGTTTTCTTACTAACCTATGTCTTAGACATAGGTTTTTAATGGATGCCATAGAGTCCCTCACTCTAAAGCAAAGGGATGAGAAACGAGGATTTGGTGAGAAAACACACAGTATTTAGACAGATAACTGACCGATTTTCTGATACTTTCAGGAATAACTTTCCAAAATTGTCAGCCCTGGGAAGTTGTTACTTTTTCTACTGGTTCCTCCCTTTCCTTCCTTCTCTCTCTCCTTCTCTTTCTTCCACCTTCTCTATTTTTTTTTTTCCTTAATGATATCTCTTCAGTGAACCTGGAGCTCAATGTCTCACAACATTTTTATAATGAAGCACTCTGGATCAGTAAGAGTATTGCTTAAGGCTAATCGAACACTAAGGAACTTAGAAAGCAGATCTGAGAGAAATGAGTAATGATTGCAAGTTGTCTTTCAATGCCAGTGTGTCGGACACTGGGGAAACAGCCTTCTGACCAAGGCTGAAGGCAGAATTCATCTCTATCTTCCTTTCAGAGTGAGTGTCCTGGGAGGAGCCCATCCCGTGTTTATCTCATTTCCTCCATTTTAGTGTCTTTGATAACTTTTCCTGACCTCTTCTTCCGCACAAATCTTTCTCTCTCTCTTGAGTTTACTTTTATTTTACTTAGAATCACATCAAAAAGACAGCCAAAAATCAAATGCAGTGGGTATAATTTCCATAAGCCTCTAATCAGAATGAGCAAAGAACACATTTTTTTTGTGATAAGAACACAATCTTATCACAATTTGATAAGTGAATAGCTCAATATGACAATTTATCCATTATTTTGGACTTAAACTCATTACCCTTAAGGTTTATCTTTTTCCTTGTCCTACTTTGATCTGGACTTGCAGTTTCAAGAAGGCTTATGTGAAATCATGGCTTCAAGGAAAGTGCTCAATCTTTGGTTTTCTGGTGTCGACATCTGGTCTTCAGCAATCTGCTTCTATCCGCCTAGACACCAGTAGATACAGGCAGCTGTTCCCCCATGGCTGTGTCCCCTGAGCCAGGCACCACTGCATCTGGTCTCTAAATCACAACAGCTACATCTAACACTCACATCAGCCCTCACCCTTTGGGGGGCTCTCAAATTCTTCCTCTGGCAAGTGTGCTTCTCTGCCTTGGGGCACTGGAACAATCTGCTGTTCTCCAACTACTAGATGTGCTGATTGGGACTGTGAAAAGTTTGCTTATGCAGCTGATACTACTCTCCTCAGAGGATATGGGGCTGGGCAGAGATTTCATCTGGTCTTCAGTGCCAGGAACCTTGACGGGAAAAAAAAAATCCCATAAACCCCCCCCATCCCCCCAAAAAAAACAAAAGACACTTTCTGGCAAATGTTCTTCTATGCCTATTGTTAGTGTCAAGTTCCAGGCTCCAAAAATCCTCCTAAATCTTATCCTCTAGTCAAAATAATTACATTGAGTTTTGAAACACAAAATGGATTCATTTCTCTTTGCTTTTCCATTTTACTCTTCCCTAAAGTATGATTTGATGGGGAGAGACAGAAGAGCCTCCAAAGGGAAGGGAGAACCGTAACTAATTGTTCAAAATTTTGTCACATCACCCCCCACTCCCAAGCTCTGATGCTGGTTACTGCCTGTGTAGCAAGTGTTTTCTTAAAGATAGAGTGGCACATGTCTGTTTCCACCACAGAAACGTTGATGAGACAAAAGTGTAGTAGATACACTACAGATTTTCAACTGCAATATAAATCCCCAGAGTTCAAGGTGGAAGCACTGAAGATAATTGAGGAATAAGGTGATTCTTAATGAAGATGTTGAAAATTGGTATACAGTTCAGTGCATCTTACAAGGGTATATGTGAATCCTAGTAAATGTGGAATGTAAAGGTCTTAGCAAAATAACTAAGAAAATGCCACGAAAGCTATGTTAACTAGTGTGATGAAAATGTGTCAAACGGTCTATGAACCAAGTGTATGGTGCCCCATGATCATACTAATGTACACAGCTATCATTTAATAAAAAATAAATAAATAAATAAAAGAAAGAAAGAAAATTGGTATACAGGGTTAAATGTGGGGCCCAGTGGGAGGTGTTTGGGTCATCGGGGAAAATCCTTCTTGAATCTCACAACCACAGTAATGTGAGTTCTCCCCTTATTAGTTCGAGCTAGACCTGGTTGTTAAAAGGAGCCTGGCATCGCCTCCTCTTTCACCTGCACCTGCGTTCACAGTGGGACACACCTGCTCCTCATTCTCCTTCCTCTTGAAAAATTGGAAGTGCCCTGAAGCCCTCACCAGAGGCAGATGCTGGCGCTGGATTTCTTGTACAGTCTGCAGAGTGGTGAGCCTACTAAACCTCTTTTCTTTATAAATTATCTAGCCTCAGGCATTTTCTTTATAGCAACAAAAATGAATGAAATAGAGGATACACAAACTTTTAATTTTACCTTAGAAAGAAATACAAAAATAAGTCCTATTTCTGTAATTGATACAATTAGCTAAATGCCTTCATTTGAGAGTTTTTGTTCCAGTGGAAAAGAAAGGAATAGGAAGATATTTAATGATTAATTTCAAAGTTCCTAATATTTAGGCACTGCCTCTTTTCCTTGATGTTCAGTCTCTTTCACTGTCGTTCTGAATATGGCTGCTTATGAGTATTGTGCTTTCTTATCATATGGGCGACCATCATTTAGAGGCTGGCAAGTTGAAACATGGAGACCTGAATATGCCCTGATATGTGCTCACTGCCTGGTCTTGGATACATTGCTTAAATCTTCACCACTAGTTTGTCTCCCAAGTGAGCATAACTGCACCAATCTCATGGTCTGGTATGAGAATCTAATGAGGTAATATTAAGGCCCAAGAAGCAAGCTTAACACTGGTAAGGATTGAAGGCCATGTGCTCTGCCCAACCTTCTCTGGAGTGTAGGAATTGCTTGCAATGAGACCTAGCTGGAATCTAAGTGTTTCACTTTTTATGATGTGTAGCTGTGCACCATGCTGGGTGGAACATAATGTCACCATGCCTAAAAAATAACCTCATGTACAAGCATCAAATCAGACCCAACTCCATATGGGACACACTGTGTATCAGAGGTGAGCTCCTTCTCTGTGAGGGAGTAGACTATTGACTTTTACCTCTGATTACGTTCCCAAAATACATAAAATTAAATAATTTGGACCAAACGTGAATTCTATTAAGGTGAGGTCTGCATGGCCTAAATCAGGAAGTGCTTTGCCAGCATCCGGCATTTCTCACTATGACAAAGTTGAGAAAAACATCACAGCCTTTAGAGAGAGAGGTGAATGCTATATTTAATCAAACACAAAAATATAATTAGCTATGCAAAGTTTGTCAGTATTCCACTTATGCCTTTTATTTCTTGAGCATGGGGGGCTTTGTTCTTCTATTCCTTTTTATTTTAATATGCTACAGACTTTAGTTTATGAAGGTAGAATAATTATCTACCTCCATTAGCTGAATAGTTAAATAGATTCATTATCAAACACTGTTTTGTGGCTCCATTTATCAAAATAGAGTACAAAACAGGAATCTCCAAATAATTTCTTTTTCTTTTCTTTCTGCTGTATTTTTCAACTTTTCCAAATAAATAATGACTAGTTCCTGCAGTGGTTTTTGTTCTTTTTGATGTTTTTATCAGGCACAGTGAGCTGTCCCCAAAGCCAGGTCATATATGAGGTCTGACAATTAGGTTCACAAACTAATCATAGAAAAAACGGCTATACACCCCATTGCTGAATATCGCCACAGTTCCCTTCAAAGTAACCCCTTGGGAATCGATGCACTGACATCAGCGCTTAGTCCACCCTTCAAAGCACTTTTTCTAGGAAGAGTTCACAAACTTAATTGTCAGTACTCTTACAACAGCTCTGATGGCCATTCCAGAAAGAAAGAGTTCCAAAATTGCTCTGAAGGGTGGCCTAGGCATTGGTGCATACCTTCCAAGGGGAATACTTTGAATATGATTGTTGTGATTATTTAGCATGGAGGGATGTAGCACTTTTTCTAGGATGAATTCACAAACTTAAATGTCCAACCTCATAAGTTCTCCTTTTGCAGGGAAAGAATATGAAGTTTATTGGAGAAATGTCCATAATCAATCTTATAAGGGAGTTACAAATTCCCAAAGAGAGAGTTGTGTCTTGGAGAATTATATAATAAAGGCATTTATTCAGATTAATTGCACTGGAAGTATAAATAAGTGAAATCTGAAATGAAGAATGTTGTTAAAGGTAGTCCTTATTAGTTTATTAGTTTATCTTCTTAGTTTCTTGTATATAGAATACAAATAAATGACTAACACAAAGTTACCCAGAAAGGTATAGAAGAATAATAATAAATGGTTAAGAAAACTTTATAATACCATATTAGTGACTGAATTTGTGGATAATTCATTAAAATTCTTGAATTAATTTCCTTAAAGTAAAATTTCTTCTACTTAATTTAATAGACAACAATGAATTTTAAATTAAAAAGATAAGATTTTAAATCTTGGTAAGGTCACAAACTACCATAACAATCCAAGAAAGTTTTCCTGAGCTTATTTTCCCTAATTTCCTATCAGGTGGCACAGTGTGTGTTTAATATTTTTCCAAATCTTTCTCTTTAAATGACTTATTTACTACATTACATATCTGGTGCCATGCTATATTGTCCAAGGAAGTTCCCTCCATAAACTTACAAATACATGTACGAAATAATAATTACATTCACAAAATAACAAAACTTGATTTATAAGCACAGTAATTGCAATTTGGGCATTAATTATATTAATTTCTAATACTTTAAACTAAGTTATGATAAATTCCACGTGGGAATCTGGGAACCTTAGAGGAGACAAAGGTTGAACTTTGTGGTCAGGTTGGGCTTTGGGTCTCTGATAGAGGAAGTTTAAAGGACTGATTGCATAACTGATATGATAGTGATAAAATTATGAGTAAATGAGTAAACTACACCTGGCAGAAGACATTAACTATCAGGAAGGAAAAATGTGCAAAGCTGCTAGTAACAGTTGGGAGAGGGTCTGGAGTATGGATGGGTACCCCAACAGCTTCACTCTAAGAAGTTATGGAAGACACCTGTAAAAGTGCACACTCAGCCCAGGAGCCCTCTTCTGGGATTACTGGTTTTACTCAAGTACTCAACTGCGGTGTTGGGCCAGAGAAAATGTGTTTAAAAGATATGACCTTGAGCACACCAAACCAACTCCATTCTTCTCCACACTTTTAGCAAAATACTAAAAATGAACAATACCTCATATGATATGGGCAGCATTTCAGATCTTGTCATCTCTCCAAAGTTTTTGAAAATGAGCATAAGGAATATTTGAAATAGTTAAAATTAAACTCAGTTAATTAAACTAAACTGATACCATGGAGAGTCAGTGCATAGAGTTATTCTTCTGAGCTACATGTGTTTGAGAAAAGAATGGATACTTTGAAGAGGGAAGGCACAAAGTAGAGAGAAAGAGGGAAAGAGGAAAAGAGAGAAGAAGAGAAAGGAAGAGAGGAGAAGAGAAAGAAAAAGAGGTAATATGAAACAAAGACAGAAAAGAAACATGAAAAATCATGCATTTGGAGGAAAATGAGAAATTAAGTTCGGTTTCTGCCATATCGTCAGTCCTTCATCCCAGTGTTTTCTAAACCCTTCTCCTAATTTCTACCTTCACTTCATTACACATTTGCACCCATATATATATATATATGTGTTTTCCCCTTATTTGCTTATTTTGCTTGAAACACCAACAATAAGACACTGACAGAATCAAAAAAGCTTTGGCTGAGATAAAAGTATTGTGCATAGGGAATGACAATAGGGATGAACAAAGGAAAGTAAAATAACTGGAAGATATTTGGGAAAGAAGAAATGAGAAAAGGAGAAATGAAGAAGACACCTGAGGCAGAAATTAGGGAACTAACCTAAGAAATGCTTAACAAGAAAGTGGCTGGGGTATGCATAATTTTTTTTTGTTTGTTTTTTGAGACAAAGTCTCAAGCTGTTGCCCTGGGTAGAGTGCTGTGGTTTCATAGTTCACAACAACCCCCAGCTCTTGGGCTCAAACAATCTTTTTGCCTCAGTTTTTCTATTTTTGGTGAGATGGGGTCTCTCTTTTACTCAGGCTAGTCTTGAACTTGTGAGCTCAAGCAATTTATCCACCTCAGCCTCCCAGAGTGTTAGGATTACAGGCGTGAGCCACCACGATCAGTTATATATAAATTTTTGTAAAGATGATACCAGATTCACAAATGTGACTGAACAAGGCTGTAATGGATATATACTACGCACAATATCATCAGGCTAAAGGATTAGATTAATAGCTACAAGGGAACACAGGGCGTTGTCCAAATGGATTCATTTTGAAGTAATAATAAGAACTTTTATTAAATGTAAACTCAGTGAGAGTAAGAATATTATTTGTCTTATATTTTCACTGTATGCTGTGTCTTCTTTAAATTTTTTGCATAAGAAAGTGTGTTTTTTGTACAATAGCAGGGCATTCATGAGGGCAAGATTAGCAGGGAAAGAGTTAAATTATTTAATACTCATTTTCTACATGCTAGGGGAAAAAAATAAATCAAACGAAAACATGGCAAACCCTGATGGAGAGGATCTTGCCGTCCAAGAAAAAAAAAAAAAAGGATCAAAGCTGAAGGTACAGATGTAAACTTTATTGGAATTTAAAACTTGAGAGTGGGAGGTTTTGGCAAAAGGGGTACCAGTTTAACTTTAGAGGAATTCTTTTTTTTTTTTTTAAGACAGAGTCTCAGTTTGTCACCCTTGGTAGAGTGCCGTGGCATAACAGCTCACAGCAACCTCAAACTCTTGGGCTCAAGCGATTCTTTTGCTTCAGCCTCCCAGGTAGCTGGGACTACAGGCACTGGCTGCAACACCCGGCTATTTTCAGAGATGGGGTCTCGCTCTGGCTCAGGCTGGTCTTGAACTCATGAGTTCAGGCAGTCATCCTGCCTTGGCTTCCCAAATGCTGGGATTACAGACATGAGCCACCATGCCCTATAAGAGGAATTCTCGTTTAACAAATGCTTTGTGCATCTGACAAGGGTACATGTGAAACTTAGTAAATGTAGAATGTAAATGTCTTAACACAATAACTCAGAAAATGCCAGGAAGGCTATGTTAACCAGTGTGATGAAAAGATGTCAGATGGTCTATAAAACCAGTGTATGGTGCCCCATGATCACATTAATGTACACAGCTATGATTTAATAATAAAAAAAATGCTTTGGGGCGGCACCTGTGGCTCAGCGGGTAGGGCGTCGGTCCCATATGCCGAGGGTGGCGGGTTCAAGCCCAGCCCCAGCCAAACTGCAACAACAACAATAAAAAAAAAAAAATAGCCGGGCGTTGTGGCGGGCGCCTGTAGTCCCAGCTATTCGGGAGGTTGAGGCAAGAGAATCGCCTAGGCCCAGGGATTTGGAGGTTGCTGTGAGCTGTGTGACGCCACGGCACTGGACCGAGGGCGATAAGGTGAGACTCTGTCGCTACAAAAAAAAAAAAAAAATGCTTTGTCACCTTCCTTTGCATCCTCTAAGCTGAGAGTGCCACCTTGCATTTTGTTACATGGTATCTAATGCATAGGTCTTTGATGGAGCAGATTCTTGTTTTTCTCAGCCTTCATTCCTCTGCATTGTCTTCATTGGTAGAGCCGACGATATTAAGTATCACTGATAATTTCCAGAAGCTCCTCACAGAGGTGTACCTGACCTGTGGAAGACCCAGAACACCAACAATAAGACACTGACAGAAAAGGCTGTCAGATCCGGTTCCAGAGAGGAAGCCATATATTATGGAATGGGCCAGGGTCACAGTTGAGGGGCGCCCAGGTCTTCAGTGGTGAAATCACATCAAACAGTAGTTGTAAAGGGAAGGAAAGGTCAGTGAGGAAAGAGGTGAATAAGAGGGTTTTAATCATGATGGTATCATGATTGGAGAAGAGTATGTTGGAAAGAGCTATTCAGACCAAAGAATTTATTTATTTTTTGTTTATCTTTTTCAACCAGAGTCTCACCATGTTGCCCGCAGTAGAGTGCAGTGGTGTCACAGCTCACAGCAACCTCCAACTCTTCGGCTTAAGCGATTCTTTTGCTTTAGCCTCCCAAGTAGCTGAGACTGCAGGTGCCTGCCACAATGCCCGGCTATTTTTTTGTTGTCATTTTCATTGTTGTTTAGCAGGCTCAGGCTGGGTTCAGACCCGTCTGCGTAGGTGTATGTGGTTGGTGTCCTAACCGCAGAGCTATTGGCACAGAGCCCATACCGAAGAATTTAAATGGTGAAGCCATGCTTGGACTCCTTGTGAAAGGAGTGCCTGTTTTGTCACGTAACTACAGCATAATGGATCTCTGCCTGAACAAACAGGTGACATTTATCCATCAAAATTCACCACATCACTCTGCAGCTATATCTATACTCATGTAACTCACGTATTCAATATATATCCATAGAATGCACAATATATGTAAGACATTGTGTTGGGGACTGTGGGGAATTCAGCATCAGCGTAATAGGAATTCTGCTTTCCCAGGAGAAATGAGCAAAGTTTTTAAAAGAGATGTCAGAGTAGTTTGAAATTTCTGGAAGAAGTTTGTTTATTCTCTGTTTGGGGAAGATTTTTATCCAAAACAAATTTATTCCTAAAGAACCAAGAAGCCTATCTTTTACTATTACTGAGGAAAATTCCAGTGAGTATGACTGAGGCCTCCAAGCTCATGTCTGTGCACAAGGAAGAGGGAAGGAAAGAATGGATAGAAGGTCAGAAAACAGTAGGGCAGAAATTAAAATCCTCATTAAAAAAATCAAAAGAAAACATAGGGGAAGCATTTAGTCTGCACGCTTCACAACTGATTCACAGAGAAATCATGATTAGATTTGGCTAAAGGCGGAGGAGGCACAGTAGGGGCAGGAGTGGGCTCTGCCATGACCCTTGCTGAGCATGGCCTGGAGTTGGAGGCTCTGAGTGAGTTGTCCTCATTCTGGACAGAGTCCACAGCATTGCTGCCCTTCTTGCTGGGAATGTCCCCCAGCTCCCACAGTGCTTGCCCTGCTGTGACTGCAAAGCAGAGGAGTTGATGGCAGGGGGCAGATTGCTTTCCACATAGAAGACCAGATAGGACTCCTTTGAGGCTGTGGCAGCAACTCAGGGAGATGCTCCATTGGAAGAGGCTCCACCTTAAACCCTTTAAGGCCAGCCAAATAATTAATGTGCCAGCTTAAAGCCAAAGAAATTCTAAGCACTCTGCTCTGGAGAAGATTAAGTCAGTGGGAGACTCAAATAATGAGAGCCCCGAGGAACCATTCTAACAATCAGGAAACTAAAAGAATAACTTAAAATAACATCTCTTTTACAGAAAAAGAAAAAAAGAGAGGTTTGATAAATTTATATGACCTTTTACTGGATTGTAAACAGTGGAGATACTAAATAAACAGAAGAGGGAATGGTGCAGAAGAAAATAAAATATTAGATGGTTCCTAAGACTCTGCAGTGTTTGCCAACCCAAATTACAGTGCAGATTAGACTGGTAAACTAGCTCCATTTCTTTGGGGAGTCTCCAGAGTGCGAAGGAGGAGAAATGGGGAAGGAAGAAGTCCTGATTGGTAAGAAAAAGAAAGAGAAGGATTAAATGTTTAAAGTTTGCCTTTTTAGTTTTTGAAATACCATCAGCAAATGCTTTAAAAGAATATATTCTCTCCTTAAACCCTCTTTTAAAGCATTTTTAAAATGCTTTAATTTCTGAACTTACAACATGCTGGTCTTCATGTCTCCGAGGCTCTGGAAGGAGAAGTGGAAGTGGTCCCCAAGTCTCTGTCTCACATCTTAGTCCACGAGCCATGAGGTCAGAGGAAGAGTCTTGCCTCTCTATCTGGACTTCCCACTCTCCTGGCACCATTTCTGCCTTTTTATTTTTTCCCCCTTTGTTGTTTAAACAACTTTTCTGGCAGCTGCACAGAAATGTTAAATAACTACATGGCAGAGTGAGTTTCTATTTCTCTGTTCCCCTCCTTCATGCTAAGCTCAGGATGCTGCCCACTACTCAATCATCTTGAAAGCAACCCTGCCTTTCTCTTTTCTCCCTCCTTCCCTTAACGAGGGACTTGTCTCAAGCAGATCATGGATAATGGTCAACCAAAAGTTGACTTTCAGATGGAAAAATTGGGATAAGTTGATGACCTGCCAATGATACTCTGATTCACTTTGAGGTCAACCCAAATGGTTTGTCAGCATCTGCACCTTCAAGGTAATGCATAAAGGGTAATAGGAATACAAAAACAATTAGAACACAGGCAGTCCCTCAGCCTGGTGTAGTGGGAAGAAAACAGCTGAAATCAGGAAAGAGTTCACCAGACTCTGTGCTGTCATTATAACTGTCTTTCCTCCATGTTCCCTTCTTTAAAATAGAGCATCCTGCTGGCAGTCCAGGGTGGCATGGCGGGCCTAGCTAGACAGACATTAATTCTGTGATAAGGCTCCATTCACTGTCTCAAAACACAGATTCTCATCTCAAGGATGTGGTTGGTCTGTGGAACCATATTACGTCTCAAACTTGTAAATTTAGAATGCCAGTCCTCGAAGCACTAGATTTAGCTCTGGAATCAATGCTAATGCTAAAGCAGAGCTAAGGGAAAGCAGAGGTTGGGAGGAACCAAAAGTGAAATTATTGCAGAAAATGATGATATAGGCAGGCATGAATATAGCTATGCCAAGTATACAGGGAGAAGCAAAACAGTATGAGACAATGACTGAGAAAAAATAAAACAGAAGGTGAGAGAAAGACAGGAGACAGGGGAAGAAGAGAGAGAGGAGTGACTAGTGATTACCTTTTAAACAGGTGGCCTTGTATTTTTTGCAAGATATTCTATTAAATTTTTCATATTCTTGCAGTGACCCTTATTGTGACTTCAGCTTATATATTGTTGTCCTTTGGAACCAAATTAACATTAATTCCAACAAAGGTTGAATGGTGTGTGACCTAGAACAAATCACACATACCGCTTCTTTCCTCAGAGCTCTAATGCACTCAGCTATTAGGATGGTGATAATTGTTTCTTGATCACAGACCAGATGATAATACCTGTGATAATGCTATGATGCTTGGTTCTTACCTGATTGACAAATGGTCTCTAAATGTGAATCTCCAGGCAGAGCAGTGAAGTTGGTGGAGGTTCAGGGATCTTTGGTGAAGGTAAGATGGGAAAGGCTGTGGTGGCAAAGAGGGGTAGAGAAAAAGGTGACTGTGAAGTGGTATTGAGCTTGGCATAGCACATTTTGGCTGGGATGCGAGACTAAAGATGGGATACAAAAATTGGAGTGTGGCCAGTGATTTTTTAGTCCAGGGTCAAAGATTAAAAATTCAAGTTGTTTTTTCAGTCTCTTTAAGGCAAATCTAGGTTATAAAGGGAGGAAGGGTGGTATAGGATTTATTAACACAAATTTCTTGATCATACATATTCATGTCATCCCAGGACAAAATCTATAATATTTCACCCTCTAAAATTTGCCTTTGAAAAATATATATTCATATTATCTACATATAAATTCATAATATACTTTTCAATGTATATTTTGAATATTATCCTCATAGATTACAATAACCTGGTGAATTATTCTGACCCCAAGTTCTTGGTGCTTCCACTCATTTAAGAATCATCACATTTGGAATGCTAGCCTCATGGGCAGGGTCTACCCTACTTGTTACCAAAAGTAGGAGGATTCTGAGGTGTACGCAGCACAGTGTACTGTGTAGGTGTCATTCGCGGCGCCTCACACCCACTCAGAGTTCAGTACATACTTGTGGGGAAAAAAAATCAGTGATGCTCTTTCTTAGCTTTTCATGATGATAAATAAGTTTCATTAGATCCATCACTCCAGGAGCTCTGATTCTGTTCTTCTTAGAGAAGAAGAACAATGAGTAAGAGGAGGAAAAGGAAAAGCAATTTTTATATTTTTTAAGAGAAAAATGGGCAATGTCCCAATCATAGATGCACACTGCTATTTAAATACAATGAGTCTGTCCCTACATTTCTAATCCCCACTATCTAATAATATGCAACCCTGTCCCTGTTGTTCGATATTCAGGTTGCTGATCGTAATGAAAGAAATACTGTCATTACTTCATTTAAGGCAAAAGAACAAAAAGTAGATGACACGTTAAGAGCTGTAGTCTAGTTACAAAAATATATATGTTCACTGTAGATAAAACAGAAAGTTCAAATATGAAGAGATAAACATCTGAAAGCATTAATTTATAGGTAGGAAAAATCAGGGCAAAGATAAAATGCGTTTTATATTGGCCCTATGATAGGAACACACATTATAAAAAGGAAAGTCAGTAATAATATCTGAAAACAATATGGAGGAAACCCACCCAGGCCACTAAATTTTGTCCTCAAGGCCCTAATGGTTTATCATTATTGGTTTTAACCAAGTAGGGGTGCTGACAAAACACGTACACCACAGTCTTGACTGTGGGTTAGATGGGTAAAAGTTTCAATTGGTTCTGTCATCCGGAGTTTATTCCTTGGGAATTCCCCTTCTCACTCCCTTCCCCCACAAAAAAGATACAAATTAGAGCAAAGAAGACTGTCTTTCCTGAAAACTTTTCCTAAGTCAACACATGATCCTATTTCTGTTAAGTGAACCTTGTGAGAAAAATAAGAAGGATTGTCAAAATAATATTCATAGGAAAAGTTTAAAACTCGTCAAGTTTATATGATGGTAATGCTTGGTTTTCCAACAGATTCCTCAATACCTTATAATAATGAGGAATAATAATATAATAATGAAATAGAAGGTTATATAAACTACATTCTGCCTTTTTCTCATTTTCTTTTTCTCATTTCTCCACTTTTCTCTCTCTCCCTCTGAAGCAAACCAGTTCCCACCTTTGGACACTGCCTTAGTAAAGGCATTCCCTGAAGTAGGTTTCCAAGAACATTGGGTATTTTCACTCACAGGAAAAGGGAAAGGAATAAACTGCTCTCTCTGCAATTACACCAGGCTTGTCTATTGACATACAAGTGAATGAAATGTTTATGCCCTCAGAGGGAGGCCCTCCATCATTCTCAAAATTATACACCCTCAGATCACTGCTGAACGTCTAGCCCTAGAAAATGTTCAGAGATAGGCAAAGAAGAAGCGAAAGGTTACATAGCAGGCAGGCAACCGTAAATAGCCGCATTTATAGCATTGTGTCATAATGGGAACATCCATCCAGTTTTCTGCAGAAACTACTGAAAATCCTGACCATGATATTGTCCTCTCCTCAACTGCCAGATTGGCTTGTGACTTATTTTTTCAAAAAGCTAGAAGGTAAATTTCAGCACCATGCAGAGTATAACCAGAAGATGAAATTGTAGACAATTTCAAAGGCTCACTTAACACAGAAACAGATATTTTCAGACGTGAAATGATCGATTCCGGGGTTGGTTTCTGAGAGGGTCTTAGGTCTGATGGATAGGTGAGGCGGAAGTACACCCCAGCACTTAGCTTTGTATTGAACACATGATAAGCAATTATCGTTTTTATTTGTTGCAGCATTTAAGAGGTGGGATAGTATAGTTAATTCAGAGTATGCCCATTTGTGCACAAAATTTTATGGAGCAAAAAACACCTTTGAGAGAATCTACTCCTATTTCATGAATATGAAAAATAATTTGGGGGCAAATTCTAAAGCTGTATTTTTCTAAAGCTGCAAATTCTAAGTGCAGTATTTTTTTACAACCACAAACGTATTTGCTAAATGAAAAAATATGTTTAGCCTTACCTTTTCTCTTTTCCTCCTAGTTTCCTAATGTTGACTGTCCCTGATACATACTCCATTCTTACCTATTACCTTATTTTGAGAATCTCAGGCTCATCTTGAATTCCAAAATTTAAATGTTAACCATTTATGTAGAATTCTCTCTACCTTGTCAATAGAGATTTATTTAAAAAATTCTGCACACAACATATTCTATATAGACATCTACTATCCCACTCAATACAAATATTTATATGTGTCTATAGAAACTATCTTGCACACCTACTCACCCCTAAATGCTAATCAAATGCTGAATACACACACATCATGCATAAATATTTGGTGAATCGAAGATCAAACAGGCAAGCTTTCAGAGGTTTCTATGAGAAATCAGTATTTATTTTTAAAAACAAAAAATATAAAGCAAAACATAAAGTGATAAATGTGGTTCTTTATTTAAGAAAAAACACAAAGTAGGGTTAAAAAAATGTAAAAGTAAATAGTAAATATGTAATTTTTAAAGAAAGCACTTTGTATATTTTAATTTCTGGATGCCCTCAGATAAGTCTGAGTACAGGCAGAATGAAGTGTTGGCACTTATCATAACTGGTAAGAAAATAAAGAACTGTTTGAAATAAACTTCATTTTAAAAGTTATAACATAAATGAAACATGTAGTGTGTGAAATAGATTTCCTAAAAGAAGTAAGGAAGAAAAGTAGGTGGGAAGGAAGAAATGAATAAGGGGAAGAGGGAATAAAGAAGGAAAAGAAAAATGAAAAAGAATGCTTATATTCGCAAGTCATCCCATGGAATCTAATCAATATAAAATATTCTAGAAATGGTCCGTATCTATGTGGTACTGGTGAAAAAATAAAGTTTAGCAACATATATTCCTCTAACCACTTGTAAATTAACTCTTATCCTAAGAATTTTTTTTTCTTTTTTTAGAACAAGTCGTGCATTGTTGTAAACTAGTTTGTATCTCTAGCTTTTCTCTGAAATGCAATGGAAAGAGGAGAAAAAATGCTAACCCTCCATGTGTACAAAGACATGCTGGGCCAGCAGGGACTCCCAAGTTCCCAGCCACACACATCCACCTGCATTGGGCTCAGAATGCCTCCTACCTCTATCGTCGTTTCAGGTAATGCAGACTACTGATAGGATAAAAGGACTTAAAATTCCTCCTTTTCACTTTTTGCAAAGCAAACAAGCAGCCAGAGAAACATGTTCCAATTCATTTCTTATATTTTCTCTTTCATAATAGGTTTTGCATCAGACAGGTTCCATGCAATTTTTTTTTGACTCAAAAAGTCCTGTTAGGATTGCTGGATAATTGTGACAAATTAATCAGGAATTGATTATGGTGGGTACTGGCGTAGTAATGAGGATCACTCATTGAAAAACACTACGTGTTTGTTTTTTCTATACATAGAGAACTGGGCTAAAGCATCACAAAGAGAATTTTAACGTAGTCCTCTTCTAATCAAGAGATACTTGATATGAAATTTATATCATTTCTTTACTCTGTCTTCTCTTCCCACTTCTCTTCTTTCTATGCCTTTTCCTTCTTCAATCTTCTTATGATTCTTTTGACTCTTCTTGCCTCATTTAATGAGACAGCACATTTATAGGAGACATAGTTAACGCTGGATGCAAGGGTTTGAAGATTTTGTGCAAGTGGTAAAGTAAACAACCCTCAAACAGAAACTAACTAATGGGGCTGATAATGACAGGAAAGAACTGGGTTCAATCAGCTTGTCAGCTATCTTTTTATTTATTTATTTATTGCAGGATCATATCTTTTATTTTATTTTATTTTTTAAATTAAATCATAGCTGTGTACAATAATGCAATCACGAAGTACAATGTGCTGGTTCCATATACAGTCTGAAATATTTTCACCGAACTGTCACCCTGTCACCTTACATGAATTTTTTTCTTTTTTTTTTTTTTATTAAATCATAGCTGTGTACATTGATATGATCATGGGGCATCATTCACTAGCTTCACCGACCTTACATGAATTTTGGCTAATCGCAACATCATTTACATTGCAGTTTTAAAAATCTTGGTACTTTTGGGTGGTGCCTGTGGCTCAAAGGAGTAGGGCAATGGCCCCATATACCGGAGGTGGCGGGTTACAAATCGTGGTGCTTGCAAGACCAGGGCATTTTGGAAATAACGAGATAAAGCATGAAAATGAATGGGAGACAACACAATTCTAGTAATTCCTACCAAAATTTTTAGTAAAAGCCAGCCCTTTGGTTTGAATATTCCCCTCAATTATTAAAGCCACAGCAACTCTACAGTCACTGCTTTTTCTTTTCACCCTCCCCACTCTCTTTTCTGAGAGCATATTTGTATTTTCAATAAAAACTGTTGTTTGCTTGGCTTACCTAGTGCATCCTAAATTTCTTCTCCTGAAAATCACCATGAACTTGGAAAAACCTCCACTTGGTGACATTAAAATTCACGACTGAATCAGTGTACTGAAGAATCATCTTCTTTGCTTGGTGTTTTGATCTCTCACAGGGCGTTGCTAAGCCCAGGCAGTATTAAATCTATCAGTAAACTCCAGAGGAGACACCTACCTTCTTCTTGTTTTTAATCACTCTTAAATCTTAGGCATGTGACTCTCTAGACATCCCTCCTAAATTAAGTGTTCACGAATTTCAAATAGAACCACATGGCCAATGGAGATACTTATATGAGGAAGTGAAGAGCAAAATGATCCCTTAAATCTCTAGTTAAAAAGATGATTTTAGATTGCTTGATGACTACCATCAGATTGCCTTCTACATCAAACTGAAAACCCCTTTTTACCTTCCTAAATGGTTCCTGGATGCTTTTTCCCTGTGTCTTTTTTTCCTCTTGGAATACCCCCTACAGATGGTTTGATAAGCTGCCAGCCAATTTAAATTAATTCTGCCAAATTGAGAAGAAGCAAATGTCCCTTTCCGAGGTAACAGAATTTCTCCTCCAGATCACCAGAAATAACCCGGGAGAATGATTAGCCATGTAATGGATTCCCATGATATGTGCCACTCTTAGCCTGGCACAGATGTTTTCTGCTAATAGGATTTTGTGTTCCATGCCAAACATTCTTATGTGACTGCTACTTTTTTTCGAACCATGAAATTGTGACTAACATATTTGGTTTATATTATTAGGAAACAGCTTTCCTCCCAAAGGTGAACTTTGGGAATATATTCTGGTAAATAAAATAATTCATTTCTTAAATGCCTCATTACAATTTTAAAAAATGATGCTGCCGTATTCAGCTTATAAATAAAATATCAACAACTCATAATTTTTTACAAAAGCATTTAATTTAAATTCAGAAAGAGGATTAAAAATCAAAGAGAAAAATATTGGTGTCATTATCAAAAGTCTTCTAAAAACTGCAATAGTTAGTTGCTCTGAAGTTGATTTATAATATAGTAGGTAAAAAAAAAATAGTGAGGAAGTCACTAGCAAGGCAAAAGCTTAGATTTGAAAGTACCAGGATATTTTAATAATGTAACCAATATTATTCTATGGAATTACTCGTAAGTGTTAGAGCTGTATCAATTTAAGGAGTTAAGATACACTTCAGGACAATTCTTATCATTCATACAAATCCTTCAAAACTTAAAATAGTTAAATCATCTTCCCTTGTGCAGTAAAAATGAAATAGGATTTCATTTTCTCCACTTTAATGCTATTATAAAAATTTAAATGGAAAGGATGTCATTAAGAACCATCAATCCTGATTCCTTTCTGTTGGAATTTGTGATCAAAGACTGAACTAAAGTTTACTTGTGCCCTACAATAATAATATCTTTCATTTTCTAGCACTTTGTAGTTTACAAAGAACTTTCACGTAGATTATCTTCTTTGTTTCTTTAACAGCTTTAGGAAGTAACTCATACTATTTTACAAAATGAAAAATAAAAGACTGTATGAGAAGAAAGAGCTAGAATATTAGACATACTATCTGGATACTTTAAATAATTCATGTATACACACAACAAAAAATTCACTCATACTGTTAAAATTTGTTTTAATCTGCTCAAGAAATGAATTTTTATGAATTAATGCAATGATTTTTGCATGGAAATAGATCCTTTTGACTTCAGGTATTGGCTAAGACAGAATAATTATTACTGGGCTTTTTTTCCTACTAAAAAAATCTCTAAAACTGAACAAAATTTAAAAAGCAATAGTATCCATCTACCTTGAGTAACAAGTAGCACAGAACTATGACCCTTGAAAAAAGAAAAAAAAAGGTAAGCTTATGAATTATATCAATATCAAAATTGCCTTGGTTTTCTGCTTGAGCAATTTCCTGAAATGGAACAAGAAAGTGGACCAGAAGTGAGAAGCAGTTTTGATGAGCTAAAGGCAAAGACAAAAGTTCCAGGAAAGCAGCAGAAAATTTTATGACAGAGTACCTGGAAAGATGGAATGATGCAGGCCAGCACAGTCTAAGTGGGCAGTCATATAGTGAGATTACACATGACTTAGCAGATAGCCCTGCCAGCGGACTGACAGCTAAATAGTGATATCAGTGACTCAGTGGCAACAGGATATTTTGTAGTTTCATCTGAGTCAAAGTGTGGAAACTTCATTGAACACATCAGGCACTCAGTTAACTCAGCAGAAACTAGAAAACAAAAAACAAACAGTGAAGTAATAAGCACATCCTAGAACTAAGTTTACAACTAAAAGATACCTAAATAAAGAATTAAAATAATTTTGACAGAAAGAAATGATTTCACTAACTTAATAACATAATCAACACTCTATACAGCTTGTGTCTAAAATATCCAGTGAATAATCATACTAATTAGATAGTTGATGAGACAGGAAAAAGTGACCCATAGTAAAGAAAAAAAGAGTGGTTAATTCACATAGTGAAATTTACATGCAAAGTCTTTAATGCAGCCATTCAAATATTTTTCAAGAATTTAAAAAAGTAATTATAGTGACATAAGATGAGAGAATATCAGCAGAAAAATGGAAATGTGAAAACTGAATTAAAAGACCAAAGACATTACAAGAAAAGAAAACTACAGACCATTAACTCTCATGAGCAAAAAATCCTCAAAACAATGCATTGAATCCAAGGATGTATATAAAAACTTAAAAAATACAACTAAGTGGCATTCATCTATGCAAGCCTTGTTCTTCATTCAACAATCGATTAATATAATCCACCAGATCAATGGACAAAAAAGAAAAGTTACATAATCTATTAAATACATGCAGAAAAAAATTGGACAAAATCCAACACTCATCTGTGATAAAATCTCTCAGAAACTAGAATATAGCGGAACTTCTTCAGATGCCTATCTATAAATAACAAGCAGCTAACATCAAACTTAATATTGACTAAATTAAAGCTTTTCAACAAGACTAGTAACAAGACAAGGACGTCTTCACTCATTACTCCTTTTCAACATTGTGCTGGAAATACTAGCTAATGCAGTAAGACAAAAGAAGAAAGACAAGGGTCTTTCTTCACAAATGGCATGATTGTCTATGTGAAAGATTAAAAAAAGAAAAAGGTGGTTTTAAAAAGTCCTGAATGCATTATCAGAGGCCATTTTCCCTACCTCAATGCAGAGCAAACAAGTAAAAACATTTTGCTTCCAATTTCTTCCACAAAAGAGTTTGACTACATACCTATTGTCTCATTTTTCAGGATGCATCCTGTCGGTGAAATTTTACTTAGTCTTTATCTGGGAGCTGATGAGGCAGGTAATTAGTAATCCTCTGAGTCTAACTAGGCATTGTGGACACTTTTAGAAGCTTCACTCCCTGGTTCACTCCAGAAATAGAACCAGGCACCCAACTAAATCACTTATTTCTGAGGGAGCATTCACAAGCTCTCTGGACAGTAAGGGGGAGTTCAAAAATGCAGAGCAAAGCAACGAGTTGAGAGTGTGTGGTTTGCATGAGAATATAGACATTTACCACAGATTCTCTACCCCGTCCAATATACAAGAAGGAGTGAAAGATAAAGACCAACCCCCAGCTTATCCCTGAGGAGAGAAAAACTAGAAAGTATCTGTAGCACCTCAACGTCTCCAGCTGCCTTACAAAGAACTGGCTTTTACTTCACATCCTTCAGGTGACTTCTGGGACTTGGCACACTAATCTTCTAAGCGTCACTAAGAAAAAAAAGATGGAGGCTTGCATAAGCACAAAATTTGGAGAAGTATACAGAATCTTTGGTTAGTCTGATAGATTAGGTTCAGCTCCTAACTGAAACCCAGTTTAACAAGACTAAGAGATAAGACTTTTTGGTCCAATGCACAGAAACCAATACAGAGAACCAAGAAAAAATGAGGAAATAGGGATGTAAGTTTCAAATGAAGAACAAGATAAGTCTTCAACACCAATGCTCATGAAATGGACATAAGTGATATATCTGACAGATAACTCAAAATAACAGTAATAAAAATAGTCACTGGGGTCAGGAGAGCAATGTACAACAAAGGTGAAATTTCAAAGAGATAGAAAATATAAAAATACCGGCTCGGTGCCCATAGCACAGTAGTTATGGCACCAGCCACATACACTGAGGCTGGTGGGTTCAAACCCAGCCTGGGCCAGCTAAAGAACAATGACAACTGCAACAAAAACTAGCCAGACATTGTGGTGGGTGCCTGTAGTCCCAGCTACTTTGGAGGCTGAGATAAGAAAATCACTTACACCCAAGAATTTGAGGTTGCTGTGAGCTGTGAAGCCACAGCACTCTACCGAGGGAGACATAGTAAGACTCTGTCTCAAAAAAAGAAAATATAAAAATACCAAACAAAAATAGTATAGTTTTATATGATTTATATTCATAAAAGAAGATGAACAAAAGACTAAATCAAGTGGAAGAAAGGATCAATTTAACATGAGACGGTTCTTTGGATATCATTTGATTAGAGGAAAAGGATAAGGAGGATGGAAAAGACAAAAGTCTAAAGTAGACACGGGACCCCATCAAGCAGATGACATATATATTATGGCAGTCCAGGAGAAAAGAGAGGAAAAGGTACATAAACCTTATTCAAATAAAAAAAAGGGCTAAGTACATTCCAAACCTAAGGAAGAACATAAACATCTCCATTGGGGAAGCATAAAGGATACGGAAGGAACTCACAACAAGACAAATCATAATCAATTGTCAAAAGTTAAAGACGAAGAGGAAATTTTGAAAGCAGCAAAGAAAAGCAACTTATTGTATATAAGGGACACCTTCTCCAGAAGACTATGTGTGGATTTTCCAGCAGAAATTTGAAGGTCACAAGCAACTAGGATAATATAGTCAAAGTACTTGAAAGAATTTTTTTAAATACCCATCAATCGTGAACACTAAACATAGCAAACATGTCCTTAATAATGAAGAAATGGTAAACACTTTCTCAGATAAGAAGATAAAAATATGAGAAAGTTTATCACTACTAGTTCTGCTGTATAAAAATTCTATTGGGAATTAATTATAATGTGTGGATCTACTTCTGGTTTTTCTATTCTTTTCCATTGGTCTATGTGTCTTTTTCATGCTGTTTGCCCAGTACTATGCTGTTTGGGCAACTAAATCTTTGTAGTATAATTTGAAGTCAGCTAATGTGATGTCTTCAGCTTTGTTATTTTCTTTCAGGATTCCACGGTCATTCTGGTGCTCTTGTGATTCTACAATTTAGGATTGTTTCACATGTACCCTTGTAAGATGCACCGCAGGTAGAATATAAATGTCTTAACACAATAACAAAAAAATGCCAGGAAGGCTATGTTAACCAGTGTGATGAAAATGTGTCAAACAGTCTATAAAACCAGTGTATGGTGCCCCATGATCGCATTAATGTACATAGCTATGATTTAATAATAAAAAAAGAAAGAAAGAAAAGAAAAGAAAAAGAAAAAAAAATAGGATTGTTTTTTCTATTTCTGTAAAGAATCTCATTGGCATTTTGAAGGGATTGCATTGAATCTATAGATTGTATCGAGTACTATAAACATTTTAACAACATCAATTCTCTTATAAATATAGGATATTTTTCTGTCCTCCTCAATTTCTTTCATTAATGTTTTATAATTTTCACTGTAGAGATCATTCCCTTCTTTGGTTAAGATGTTTCCTAGGAATTTTATTTTTGTTTATAGCTATTGTAAATGGCATTGCATTCTTGGTTACTTTTTTAAATTGTTCACTGTTGGCATATAGAAATGCTACTGATATTTTTGTGTTTTTATTTTTTTCTTTTCTGTTCATTTTAAACTGAAAAAATGAATTTAGCAACTTTACTATTCACTTGTCAGTTCTAATAGTTTTTTGTGAAGTTATTAAGTTATTTTAAAATATAAGGCCATGTTGTCTTACAACCAAGAACAATTTGACTTCTTCCTTTACAATTTGTATGCACTTTATTTCTTTCTCTTACCTAACTGCAATGGGTAGGACTTCCAGTACTATATTGAATAAAAGTAGTGAAAGTAGATATCCTTCTCTCGTCCAAGATTTTAAAAGAAAGGCTTTCAGTTTTTCTTTTTCAATATGACACTAGCTATGGGTTTGTCATATATGGTCTTTATCAAATGGCCAACAGGTATATGTAAAATTCCGAACCATAACTAACCATCAGAGGAATGCAAATAAAAACTTCAAGGAGACATCATCTTACCTCAGTTAAAATGGCCTTTTATCAAAAATACCAAAAATAATGGATGCATTAAGAATGAAGGCAAAAGGGAATGTTTGTGCACGGTTGGTAGAAATAGAAATTAGTACAGCCACAATAGAAAACAGAAGGGAGGTTTCTCAAATAAAGAAAAGATAGAACTACCATATGATCTAGAAATCCCACTGCTGAGTATATACCCAAAAGAATGAAAATCAGTATATCAGGGAGATATCTACATTTAGCCAAGATATGGAACCAACATAAGAGTCTAACAGAGTATGAATGAGTAAACAATATATGGTACATATGCACAATGAAATAGTAGTTAGCCATAAAAAGAAAGAAATCTTCTCATTTCTAACAGCATGGGTAGACTAAAGGACATTATATTAAGTGAAATAAACCAGGTGCAGAAAGACAAATATCACATGTTCTTACCTGTAGAAGCTAAAAATATTGATCTCATTGAGGTAGAGAGTAAAATGATGATTACCACAGGCTGGGGATGATAATGGGGAAGGAGCACTAAAGAAGATTTGGTTAATAGAGCTAAATAATGAGGAAAAGATCTAGTGCTCAATAGCACAGTAGAGTAGACATAGTTAACAATAATTTATTGTGCATTTTAAAATAACCCACTAAATGAGTGGAATTGGAATATTTCCAACCCAAGGAAATGATAAATTTCTAAGATGATGAATATTCCAATTATCCTGCTTTAATCATGATACGATATATGGTTGTATCAAAACATCACATGTACCCTATAAATGTTGTGATCATTATGTACCCATAAATGTTAAAAATGACAAAAGACTAATTCGAGCAAAAAGGAAAAGGAAAAAAAGAGATACTTTTGAGCTGATCCTATGATATCTTCTTTCAACAAAAAATAAAAAGGGGCTAAAAAAATGAATGAGTCATATAAAAAAAAAAAATGTCACCAGTTTGAAACAAACTCAAGTGGCCACCTCCAGGAAATTTTTATCTCAAAATAGAACATGATAGTAATAAATTATGACTCTTTAAACAAAATAAGAATTTATAGTTTCATATTGATATGAATGAATGGACATTTCCCAAAATTATATTGTACCTTTTATGATTAAAAAATTTAAAATTCGGGCGGCGCCTGTGGCTCAAGGAGTAGGGCGCCAGTCCCATATGCCGGAGGTGGCGGGTTCAAACCTAGCCCCGGCCAAAAACCACAAAAAAAAAAAAAAAAAATTTAAAATTCAAGGAATTTAAGGGATTCGTATTCAATTAAGCTTCCTGAATTAGCAATGAAAATACTTCCCAACTTTGAAGTAAATAGATAATTTAAAATTTTTCTAGAAGTATGGGAATGAAATCCTTTGTTGTATATTGAAATGGTGTATTTTAAAATGCATACTTTATATTGTGAAAATAAAGTTTAATAAGTTCTCTTGGGAGTATTTTGCTTGGAAAAACAAAAGCTAGAGTTCTGACTTAATACACTTCACTAAACTTAACTTTAAAACACATTTTTTTTAATGTGAAAGTTACACTGGATTTTTAATTTAGTCATAGAATCCACTTCATCAGTGATAGAAGGATGCAAATTGAATAAACTATGGACTTAATTCTAAATCCAAATTCTAGTGTATGTTTCATTGCTTATTCAAGCTCAACCAAGAATTTCAGCTACTACAGATAAATAATTGATAAATGCTAAGTTATGTATTTATTTAGAATTCCCCTGGCATAGTTATTTATTTAAATAAAAAATACTATATCTTTTTTGAGTATTTTATATTCATCCACATTGTCATGGTCAACATCAAAGTGATAACTTTAGGAATGTAGGGAAGAAAGAAAGAACTCAACAAGCAAAAATGGGGTAACTACAGCAGACTTTCTTTTTCTTTGTGAGCTTTCTAACACATGTTTGATGGTCAAATCAAACCTTGAAACAATTGTTGATGTGGAAATAAATGTATGTAGAATAATATTTGAATATATAAATATTCAATATTTATAAAAAAATATTCAAAAAATATTTGAATATATAAATAAGAGAAAATAAAGGAATGTAAAGGGAGGGAAGGTTTCTAAATTATAATCAAACATAAAAAGATAAAATCGCTGGGCAGGATAAATTATGCATGGATTATATGTCTAGAGAAATGATCAAAATAGTCTAAAAACCTAAAACACTATATATAGATTAAAAACTGAATTCTAAAACAAACAAACAAAAAAACCTTCAAGTAACCTACAGAAAAACAGATGAATAAAAAAATAAATAAATAAATAAATATCACTCTTAAGCTCTAAAATACTAATAATTATGGGAAATATAAATATTTGAAATATGTTAATGAAGAGAGTGGCAGTCAATTAGAACAGTGAGCTAACAATATGCAGTCTATAAGAAACTAACTTAAAATATAAAAATACAGGCTGATTGGAAGTAATAAGACAGATAAAGCTATAGTATGCAACATTAACAAAGAGAAAGTAAGATGGCTATATTACTATGAAATAAAGTAGACTTCAGATCATGGAAAATAACCAGATTCAGAAAGAAACATTTTTGGTGTAATATTCATGCCACCAAGGGTGGCGCCTGTGGCTCACAGGAGTAGGGCACCAGCCCCATATGCCAGAGGTGGCAGGTTCAAACCCAGCCCCAGCCAAAAACTGCAAAAAACAAAACAACAACAAAAAAATCATGCCACCAAGAAACATAGTGATTTTAAATATGTATGTAACGAAAAATAGAATTGAAATTTTTGAAGTAAATATGATAGAACTGAAAAGAGAAATAGGTAAATCTACACCTATTGTTGGAGACTTCAATACTCTTCTATAATATTTGATGGGACAACTCATGGTACTATAAAATAATAGGTTTAATGAACATTTATAGAATACATTACCCAACAGCAGTAGAATATAAATTATTTATAAGTACTGATACATCATTCAGCTTTATACACTGTATTCTATATCATACAAAAATTCAGTACATTAAAAAAATATCAGAGTGTGTATTCCAAGCACAATGAACTCAAACTGAAATTCAATAACAGATAGTAAACAGGAAAATCTCTAAACACTTGGAAAATAAACATAACAGTTATAAATAGGCCATGGGTTAATATGGATGTCCCAAGGGGAAAATTATCACATTGAACCAAATAAAAACTAAATATAGCATGTTAAAATTTTGACATACAGGTGAAACAGTGTTGAGAGGGTAATTTATAGCATTAAGTGGATACATTACAAAAGATGAGAATCTGAAATCTATAATTTAAGGTCCCTCCTAAAGACCTTAGAAGGTATGAAGAAAATACACCCAAATCAAGCAGAAGGAAGGAAACAATATAAGAAAAGAAAGAAATAAAACTGATACATAAAACTATAGATAAAATTAATAAAATTAAATGTTGGCTCTTTGAAAACATTTATAAAATTGACACACCCTAGCATAATTGACCCCCCCCCAACAGAAAAGACATAAATTACTAACATCATGAATGAAACAAAGAATATCTCTACAGACTTAATAGACATCATAAAGATAATTAGGGTATCTTAGGAAACATTTATACCATAAATTTAACGACTTACATGAAATTTCTCAATTTTTACTATTCATTGAAAAGCACAATCAGAACTCATTCACTAAAAATAGCTAATTGGTATGGTTGTATAAAAATTAAAGAAATTAGATTCATAGTTAAATAACTCCCTCCTTCCAAAAAGTAATGAGGCTCAGAGATTTTGCTGATGAATGTACAAAGTATTCAAAGAATAATTAAAACTGATTTTACATAATCTCTTCCAGAAAGTAGCGAAAATGATGGAATGCTTCACAACACATTTTATGAAGATAGTATTAACCTGATATAGAAGAAATAAAGAAATAAAGAGAGGGAAAGGAAAGAGAGAGAATGGAAGAAAATGAAAGGGAGAGGAGAGGAGGGGAGAAATATGAAAAGAAAAAACTATGGACCAATAGCTGAGGAATAATTATGCCCTTAACAAAATATTACAAGAAGAATTTAGTCATAAATAAAAATAGTTATACATCACTACCAACTGGTGTTTATTCTTTAGATGTAAGGCTAGTAACACATTACATATATATTAATAAGCTAAAGAGAAAAAAAGAAAAAATCCACAAACATATCAATCTATACTGAAAAGATTGAATGATGAAAACTCTCAAACTTATAGCAATAAAGGAAATTTTCTGAATTTAATATAAACCATCTACAAAAAAGACAGACATAAATCTATATATAGTATTACTCATAGTGAACCAGGACTGAATGCTTTTCCCATAAGATCAGAAACAATTAAGTTTGTATACTGTAACAGCTCTTACTTGACACGGTGCTAAATGGAATAATACATCTCTCATTCAGGTACTGCTTTCCTCTAACTTTTTCAATCATGTAAGAAACATTATGAAAAGAGAAATAGTGAAGGGTTGCACATTGTCCTAGGTATTAGATGTTAGGCCAGTGGTGGAAGCTGAACTCAAAGATGAACTATGAAATATTTGAAATTGCAGTCAACTGCTTCTAGTGCATATGTGTCAAGTAGAACAAGGCATTTAGGAGTCTGTTCAAAGGGCTAAAGACTGATATATTTGATCTAATTAAATTATTACTTAGTCATAATTACACTTAACAATAAGAGGAATTTGAGTAATTATCCCCTCATTGTAGCTATCACACAAAAGATAGGACCTGCACGTTGTGGTAAATAGACAAAACCAAAAATTCCACTATTACTTTATACTCAACATCTGTAATACAATAAAAATGTGAGTTCAAGCATGAAAGTAAGAAAATATGATCCATAATTAAAACAAAACATAGTCAATACTATGTTTTAAAGGCTAATGTAACAGTATTATATAGGCCCATGTCTAGGATCAAGAAATGAATTTGGAGTAACATTTTGTAAATTATAATGATGGTAGTGCCAAGAAAAAATGACCTCTGTAAACCTCCAACTGTTCTCTAGGTTTTCATATATATTTTATTTGATGTGCCATGTAAGTTTCTAAAAACTTAATTCATTTGGAAACCTTGAAATTTAGCTAAACCTTGACCATTAAGAGGAGTTATATTATAAGCTTATCTAGTAAATTATTGGAATATTAAAACTCACTAACCCCCCCCCCATTTAGATTAGAGATGAAAAATCAGATGATGGAATGCTTCACAACACATTTTTTTTTTTTTTTTTTTTTTTTGCAGTTTTGGCCGAGGCTGGGTTTGAATCCACCACCTCTGGCATATGGGGCCAGCGCCCTACTCCTTTGAGCCACAGGTGCTGAAGATAGTATATAATGTATAAATACATTATATGAATACATATATTTTCTGTTTTATATATATAACAGAAATTGAACTGATTTCCTAATGTTCTGATTCTAAATTCAAAATTATTTGCACAGCCTTCTTTATAAAGATAAACTTGAACTGTAATAGAAAGTGCACTTATTAAGATACTTTCAGAATCTGTAATTTCTTTTCTATTAATTCTCTCAGTATGTTAAATGGACAATGATGCAAATATATTGATGATTATTATTTCAATAAATGAAGTTAGATCACTAATACAAAAGTAAACATTTAAGTTAAATTTATAATTGGTGAAAAAATAAACCATTTATTTGAATAGAAGTTTATTCACCTTGAAAAAATAAATCTCCTTTATCACTTTTAAAAATAATCTGATATGTATTGGGAATAGAAAAACAAAGTTTTAGGAAATAGAGAAGATACTGTTTTAACAAAGTAGATAAAAAGCCAAAGCACTTAGTGTTGTCAGAAATTTTGCTAGATGAATCTATAAGCCAAAGTCGACAGTGTTACAGCTATTGGTCTCAATATTTATCAGCTTTAACTCACCTGAAGGATAAATCACATCCCATCAGTAACAGGGGCTATTTTTAGTTCAATTTCAGTAGGAACTTGGAGAAGAACTGGGTAAGAGTGATTGAAATGGTTTTTTTTTTTTTTTTTTTTGGCCGGGGCTGGGTTTGAACCCTCCACCTCCGGCATATGGGACTGGCGCCCTACTCCTTGAGCCACAGGTGCCGCCCAAGTGAAATGTTTTGAATTTATTTAAAAAAAAACACTCTCCTTGAATGATAATTTTTATAGACCCTATAAAAAAACACTTAAGAAAATAGGCTTATGTGGGACATTTTTTCTATAAAAAAAAATAGAAAACTTATAGAAAATAGAAATAGAAAACTTATTTTTAACTTGACAGATAGGTTTTGAAAAATTGGTGGTAAGCCTAACAAGTTAGTTTCAAATCATGCTTATCTTCATGAATCTCCACAAATTCATTAATTCTTCTTTGGAACATACAAAAGTGGGAAATAAGAGCTGAATTGACATTTATCCATTACCATATTTACCATAGACTAAGATTTTTCAGTTTTAGGAAAATTGAAAAGTCACAATGACATGACACTGAAATGATAGTGAATATGTATTAAGTCATACAACCTAGTTTTGAAAATATTATAAAATTTTTCATAATTAATTCAGTTTATTGGCCTCAAGAATTATTTTTATAATTGTTATTAAATAATAACTATATACATTTATGGTGTACAATGTGATGCTTTGATATACAATGTGGAATGCTTAAATCTAACTGGTCTGTATTTTTGTGCCAGTACCATGTGTTTTGATCATTACAGATTGGCAACATAATCTAAAGTCTGGTAATGTGATGCCTTCTGATTTATTTTTATTTCTAAGTAATATATTAGCTATTTAAGTTTTTTATGATTCCATTTAAAATAAACTACTATTTTTTCAAGTTCTTTAAATTATGACATTGGTGCTTTGATAGGGATTGCATTAAATCTGAAGATTGCTTTGGGTAGTATAAACATTTTAACTATGTTGATTCTTCCCTACCATGAGCATGGTATGTTTTTCCATTTGTTAACATCTTCCACTATTGCTTTTCTCTGGATTATGTAACTGTCATTCTAGGTATCTTTCATGTCCTTTGTTAGATAAATTTCCAGGTATTTCATCTTCTTTGGCACTAGAAAGATTCTTTATAGAAAGAATAGAGTCCTTGGCTATATTTTCAGCTTGACTATTGTTGGTAGATATAAAACTACTGATTTGTAAGTATTGATTTTATATCTTGAGATGCTACTGTATTCCTTGATCACTTCGAAGAGTTCTGCAGTTGAGTGCCTGGAATTTTCCAGGTATAAGATCATGTCGTCTGCAAAGAGTGAGAGTTTGATCTCCTCTGACCCAATTTGATCCCCTTCTCTGGCCCAATTTTGATGGCTAAGAATTCCATTACTGTGTTGAATAGCAGTGGTGACAAGAGGCATCCTTGTCTAGTTCGAGATCTGAGTGAAAATGTTTTCAATTTTACTCCATTCAATATGATATTGGCTGTGAGTTTGCTGTAGCTGGCCTCTATCAGTTTAAGAATGTCCCACATAAGCCTATTTTCTTAAGTGTTCTAATCATGAAAAAATGCTGGATATTATCAAAAGCTTTTTCGGCATCAATTGATAGAATCATATGGTCTTTGTTTTTTATTTTATTTATGTGATGTATTATATTTATAGATTTACAATGTTGAACCAACGTTGTAAATATGGGATTAAAACAACTTGATTGTGGTTTAAACATTTTTGATGTGTCATTGAGTTCTTTTTGCTAGGATCTTATTGAATATTTTTGCATTGATACTCATTAATGATATTGGTCTATAGTTTTCTTTCTTTGTTGAGTCCATTACTGATTTGGGGATCAAGGTGATATTCACTTCATAGAATGTGTTAGGGAGAATTCCTTCTTTTTTCTATATTTTTGAAAAGGTTATGTAATGTAGGCACTAGTTCTTCTTTGAAGGATTGGTAGAATTCTGGTCCTGGGCATTTCTTTTTTCAGGAGATTTTTGTATAGTTGACGCTATTTCAGTGCTTGATTTAGGTCTATTCTAAATTTCTCATTCTTTCTGATTTAGTCTAGGAAGGTGGAATGCTTCCAGGTATTGGTCTATTTCCTCTAGATTTTCATATTTCTGAAAATAGAATATTTTGTAATAATCATTGAGGATTTTTTAAATTTCTGTTTTATCTGTTATTATTTCTCCTTTATCATTTCTTTTTTGTTTTTTTTGTAGAGACAGAGTTTCACTTTATCGCCCTCGGGTAGAGTGCCGTGGTGTCACACAGCTCACAGCAACCTCCAACTCCTGCGCTTAGGCGATTCTCCTGCCTCAGCCTCCCGAGTAGCTGGGACTACAGGCGCCCGCCACAACGCCTGGCTATTTTTTTGTTGTTGTTGTTGCAGTTTGGCCAGGGCCGGGCCCGAACCCGCCACCCTCGGTATATGGGGCCGGTGCCCTGCTCACTGAGCCACAGGCGCCGCCCATTTCTGATTGATGTTATTAGTGATTTTACTTTTCTGTTTCTGGTTAGGTTAGCCAAAGGTTTATAAATTTTATTAATCTTTTTAAAGAGCCAATTTTTTGTTTTATTAATCTTCAAATAATTATTTTGTTTTCAGTTTTATTTAATTCTGCTCTAATTTTGGTTATTTCTTTTCTTCTGCTGGGTTTGGGATTGGATTGTTCTTCCTTTTCCAGTTGCTTGAGATGACTCATTAAGTTGTTGACTTTCTCTCCTTCTGTTTTCTTGATGAAGGCTTCCAATGCTATAAATTTTCCTCTTAGCACTGCCTTTGCAGTATCCCACGGGTTTTGATAATTTTTGTTTTCTTTATCATTTTGTTCCAAAAATATATGAGGATTTTCTTCTTAATCTCATCTTTGACCCAGATAAAATTCAGCCTAGGGTTACTTAGTTTCCATGACTTTGTTTGAGTATAAATATTTCTTTTGCTGTGGAGTTCAACTTTTATTCTGTGATGGTCCAAGAAAATACAAGGAATAATTTTTATTCCTTTAAATTATTGAGATTACACTTGTGTCCTAAGATATGATCAATTTTGGAGGATGAGCCATGGCCTAATGAGAAGAATGTGTATTCAGTTTTATTAGGATAAAAGGTTCTATAGATTTTTGTTAAATCCATTTGTTTTAGGGTCCAGTTTAAGTCCATAATTTCTTTTTTTAGTTGCTTCTTGGAAGATCTATGCAGAACTGACAAAGGGGTGTTAAAATCTCTAACTATTATAGTGCTGGAAGATATCAAATTGTTCATATCACTGAGGGTTTGCTTTATTAATTGAGGAGCACTCAGGTAGGGTGCATAGATGTTAAGTACTTAAATCTCTTCATGTTGAGTGTTTCCCTTGACAAATAGGCAGTGTCCATCCTTGACTTTTCTCATCTTTGTTGTTTTACATTGTATTGTATCTGCAAATAAAATTTGTGACCCCTGCTTCTTTCTGATTTCCATTTGCCTTTATTATAGATGTCCACCCCTTTACCCTGAGTCTTTTTTTATCCTTTGAGGTAAGATGAGTCTCTTGTAGACAATAATACCTGGCCTGAATTTTTGTATCCAGTCAATTGCCTCTTTAGAGGACAATTTAAATCATTCACAATAATGAGAGAATTGATAGTTATGATAGTGTTTTGGCCATCATGTTTTTCAAAGGTCCAGTGCATGTTTTTAATCCTTTCACCATTGTGGAAGTTAGGTTTTGTTTGATAAATTCTGGGTGAGTTTGCTTTCATGGTAGACCATTGTGCTGGTCATTGTGGAAAATAGATCTGATATTTCCTGGGGAGCTGGTTTAGTTATGGCAAATTTCCTTAACAAGTGTATGTCAATAAAGTATTTGATTTCACCATCATAAATCAAACTCTGTTTAGCTGGATGTAGGATCCTGGCCTGAAAGTTGTTTTGTTTTACAAGGTTGAAGGTTGATGACCATCTTCTTCTGGCTTGAAAAGTTTTGGCCAAAATATCCGAAGTCATTCTAATATTTCTCCCTTTGTAGGTAATGCTTTTCTTACATCTGGAGGCTTTCAGGTTTTTCTCCTTCCTATTGACTTTGGAAAAGTTAATTATAATGTGTCCAGGGGATGCTTTATTTGAATTGAATCTTGCTGGGGTTCTAAAACTATCTACCATCCAAATTTCTGTATCTCCTCTGTAAGAATCCTTATTGTATTAGTTAACTGTGAATTAAGGAAATAAATACAGAAAATAATTCACTAGGCAGAAATTAATTAAAAAAATTATAATTCTACTGAAGAGTCATAAATACAGTACATGTATAATTCTGAATGTCATAAATATATTGCTTTTTATGATTTTCCCTTTTAATTTCTAATGTTGTTCATTTATTTTCATCTTTATGTGACAGAATGGTGTCCCAAAGAGATAAACAGAAAATTTCACCCTTCAACCTGCCTCATAATTCAAGTAAAAGAAAAAATCTGCTTTGGTTCAGTGAAGTTTGTTTAATCTCTTGCTTGTTTGTTTATTTTCATTTCAAGCATGGAGAAAGGAACAAATACCTCTTAGTAGCACAAGTGTTTATAATCTGCCAATCAGTAAACTAAGCCAAAGTAAAGAGGTGAGTATTTTCCTTAATCTGAGATTTTACTATCTGGCCTAGGAGGAAATAATTAATAATTACTTTGTTGGGGGTAATTAATCTCTTTGATGACATAGAAAAGAGAGAAGGTGGGCAGAGCCTGTGGCTCAGTGAGTAGGGTGCCAGCCCCATATACCAAGGGTTTCAGGTTCAAACCCGGCTCCTGTCAAATTGCAACAAAAAAAATAGCTGGGTGTTATGGCAGGCAACTCTAGTCCTAGCTACTTGGGAGGCTGAGCCAAGAGAATTGCCTAAGCCCAAGAGCTGGAGGATGCTGTGAGCTGTGATGTCACAGCACTCTACCGAGGGTGACAAAGTGAGACTCTGTCTTTAAAAAAAAAAAGAGAGAGAAGGAATTTACATTGAATTATTCTCAGACAGCACTATGAGAACAGAGACCAACACTATGACTTGCCCATTCTCCCCATAGTTCTCTACCGTCAATATTGAAGGAATACCTGAGAACTTGTGATGTTGCCGTTTTGCAGAAAGAAGGATCATCTCCTAAAAAAAGAGGTACAGGCTGGCCATGGTGGCTCACATCTATAATCCTAGCACTCTGAGAGGCCAAGGCAGATGGATTGCTTAATCTCAGGAGCTGGAGACTAGCCTGAGCAAGAGGCTGACTCCCTCTCCAAAAATAGCCAGGCATTGTGGTGGGCACTTATAGTCCCAGATACTCGGGAGGATCACTTAAGCCTAAGCATTTGAGGTTTCTGTGAGCTATGATGCCACAGCATTCTACTCAGGGTGACAGAGTAAGATTCTATCTTAAAGGAAAAAAAAAAAAACAAAACAGTTGCAGCGACTGATTTGAGAGCCTCGAAGAGTGAAACTAAAAAAGAAAACAGTAGCATGAACTGAGGAGAGAGGTTCAAGTAGAAAAAAAGCAAAACCTTCCTCTGAGAATTTCACTTCTGTAAAACTCCAGTCTTATGAGTTGAACAGAATCAAGTAAAATATTATTCTAAACTTTATACTTTCATACTCTATTTACATCCTAAAATCTCCCTGTCTTTTAGTGAGGAACATTTATTCTTGTATTATAGTTCTATGTTTTCAATAAAGTAGCCTGAAAATGCATAGCAATTTGATCAAAGAGAAAAAAGTGCAAAGATAGACTGGATAACAGCAGTAAGCTTCTAATAGGAGATACAGTGGGAATGTAAGGATATAGGAAGTCTGAAAAAAATCAAATTCTATTAAAAGTAAAGCTGATATAATTATACTAGTGATATAAAGAGTAGATTTAAGGCACATGAAAGCCTAGTAGGCTGCCGAAATCCTCACATAACATTACTCTGACCACTCCCTTTGATTCATTCCACTTGGAAGGATCCTTGCCATTACATAGAGGCCAGTCAGAGAAACTTCCTCTCTGTCCCATAAGTCTACTGGGGAAAATATCTCTATTGTTGGACATAAGCAACATCATTTCATCAAAATCAACATTCATAAAGATATAACAATTTTAAATTGGTATGTACTTAATAATATTTTTAAAATGGAGAAAAATTGACAAATATTAAAAGAAAGAAGAAAAATATCCAATTATAGTATTTTAAACACACATCTTTTTCAGTAATAAATAGAACAGAACAAAGTATCAATAATTATTCAAAACATTCAAGCAGCAAGATTAAATAAACCAGCAAAATGAACATACATAAAACACCATAAGAAATAAGTGCAAAATATACATCATTTTCACGAAAACCGGAACACTTTCAAATAATCAAATCTTCATGATTTTTTTACCATGATGAAATTAATACCGATTACAAAGAGATACCTGTCAAACATCTCATATTCATAAATTAAGAGATGTATGTTTAAGCCATTTATCCCTTTTCTTCTTAAAGGCAAGAAAAGATAAAATATTTTATCTGAATTATAATGTATAATATATACACAACAAAAGATAGAGAAAGCAGCTCCTATAATATTTAAAGAAAGATTATAACTTTAAAGGTACATATTAGATTATTGGAAAGAATGAAAGTTGATGAGTTCAACCTTCATCTCAGATAGTAAAAGATGAGGAAAAAAGGCAGAGAAAAAGGTGGCAGAATTATGGCTCTCCAGAGATGTTCAAGTCTTAATCCCCACAACTGTGGATGTTTTGGCCCACATGGTGAAAGGGAGTTAAAGTTGCACATAGAATTAAGGTGCTTATCAGCTGATCTTAAAATACAGAGATTGTCTGGTATTATGTGAGTAGATGCCAAGTAATCACAAAGGTCCTTTGCAAGTGATAAAGGGAGGCAGGAACTGAGGTCAGACTAATAGCAGATGAGGATTTGGCTGACCATTGATGATTTTGAAGGCAGAGAAAGACTGCCATACTGAAGGAATAAATAGAAACCTCATCCAGAAACTATACCTCAACTTTATTTATTTTTTTTCTATTTTATTTATTTATTTATTTATTAAATCATAACTGTATACATTGATATGATCATGGGGCATCATACACTCGCTTCATAGACCATTTGACACATTTTTATCACAGTGGTTAACATAGCGTAGAATGTAAAGGTTTTGGCACAGTAACTGAGATAACGCCGGAAAGGCTATGTTATACCTCAACTTTAGCCCAGTGAGACCTATCTTAGACTTCTGACTTTCCAGAAATGTAGTTTAATAAATTCAAGTTACTTCAAGTTACTAACATTGTAGTAATTTGTTACAGCAACAGCAGAAGACTAATGCATATGAGAAAGAAAATGATGAAATCTAGAACTGAAAGTAATTAACTAATGTAAAAATAATCAACAAATTTGGTTTTATGAAAAGACTTACAAAAAAGATAAGATAGAACTCTCTTAAGACTCATGAAGGAAATAGATAGTATAGATAAACAATATCAAAACTGAAAAAAAGGAAATCATAAAAAACAATAAAGTTGTTAAAAGTAGTGGAAATAGTATAGATAGCTTTTAAACATGTAAATTAAGTGGACAAGCTCTCAGAAAAATATATTTCCCCAAAATTGATTCAATATAAAATAGAAAATTTGAATAATACTTTACCAAACAAAATAATCAGCAGGGAAAACATCTCTCAAAGAGCCTGGCCAGTCTGAAGCCAATTGTCCAATTTTTAACCACATTCCAGAACCAATAGTGATGTGTTTGTGGCAAGAGCTCAAGAGGTAAATTAGTTGCCTATTTGAAGTTTTAGAGGGAAGGCACCATTTTTCTGAACTTGGATGTAGCCCCTGATGCAGCCTTCTTTTGATCTCAAGAGATTAGAATGCTGCTATTTCCAGGAAGACTCAAGTGGAAAAAAAATAATAATACTGTCAAGAACATCGGTGACAGTCCCATGCTACTGGTATTAAACAAACCTCAAGACAGCTCTACCTCTGAACTTTCAACGTATTTATGAAATAACACATTGTCTTTCTTCTTGTAGGTTGTGTGTGGCTTTTCTAATTTTGAAACTTAAGAAAAACAAAAACTATGTGGCTCTTGAATGAATGAATGAATAATTGTAGTTACATATAGGCAAATCATTTATTCTGCTAGCAAATGAAAAGCAATTGAAATTGGAAAGGATGAATCTCAGTGGGAACACCAACAGAATCATGGTAATAAAGTAGAATGATGAATGAATTTCAACTGTGAAATTAGTTTTCCTTCATGTGAAGCCAAGGTAAAAATCAAGATGTACATAAACCAAAACTTGGATCCCTCACTTTCATCATTAGCAGCAATTGTCTTAACAGATAAAAATAAATTACTTAAAATTTTAACATCACAATAAAAATAAAAGGATAATAAATCCCCTCCTTTGAGTCTATTTGGAAGATCAACACAAAGATTTTTCATGAGCCATAAAATAATATATATTTTCAGATAAAATATCCCCATTCCTTTCATTTCATGTATTTTTCCAGGAGTTACACATAGCTAAATATGGTTCAAACCCCAACATAATAAGTAAAATTTTACTTTTAAAATTTATTACTTTTACTTACTTTAAAATATGACCATAATTATTCTGAAATACTTCCTGTAATACTGATTGTATCTTTATTAACATTAAGAGTGTAATATTTGCATTTTTTAAAAAAGAAGCTTTCATGATGATTTAAAGAAATGTCTAAACTCTAAGATCATTAAAATAGTCTCTTCTCAGAGAAAATACTATAGGAAAAATGCATTTTCACAGAAAGTCAAAAATGATCTCCAAAGAAACTATTCTTAACCCCACACAACTTAGAATTTTCAGTGGGTAAAGAAGTTGTGTAAGGAAGTGAAGTCTTTATCAGCTGGTTCATTATCTTAGCCCTGCAGTCTAATAATCATCAGCTACTTTAGTCACATTAGAAACATAGCATTATGGTGTAATGCATCATATCACATTCATTAACTACAGACTGGGCTATGACTTTTTAAAGTAAATCTTGCCTTTAGCTGGCATAGTGGCACCTACGCTTAGCCCTAGCTAATCTGGAGGCTGAAGGTAGTAGATCACTGGAGTCCAGGAATTTGAGACTACAATGAGCTATGATCAAGCCACTGCACTCCAGCTAAGGGACAGAGTGAGATCTTGTCTCAAAAAAAGTAAGTGTTACCATATCTTATCTTATATAACTTCAGTGAGATTACCTATTATTAATAGTCATGGTGGTTCCAGTGGGAAGAGTGAGTAGAGCTGACTGGTTTTTCTACAGTCTATTGAATTCTATGAATACCACCATTTTGACCTATTTGTTCATTGCCTATCACCTGGTTGAGAAGAGAGGATTATTATCATATAAGGGAGCAAACTCAGCTAGTCCTCAGGGAACAGAAATTTTAAGTGGGGCCCCATTTGAACTACCACCTAACTCTCTGAGTTAAAGAAGAATGCTCCATACCCTGGTAAGCCTCTGAACAACTACAGCTCTGGGAAACATCTTGACTTTAATAATCTTATGAGATTAACCAAAATTGCTCAGATAAGCTTTTTCCAAAGCTAGGCCTATAAAATCTTTGAGAAAAAAACTATTATTGTAATAAGCTAATTCTTAGACTTTTTTTTTTTTACCCAGGGATGACTCTGTTTATAGGCCCATATGAACAGCCCAACTAAATTGTATCACTTCCAAGAAGATTTTGTTTTAATGTAGCTTTACAGCCAGCAATCAAATTTAAAAAATTTCCTGTATACTAGCTGAAATTATAACATCATTGTTTATGGGCATTTATGTTTCAAGGCATCATATGTGATTCGTGTTTTTACATGGACATGTTGAAATATAGGTGATATATTAGCCTTATGAATAGATGACCTATTTTTGTCATTAGGAAACATTTCTTTAAAGAGGTTTTGGTTTTTCTTTGTTTAGTTTTTGGAGAATGGGAAAGAAATGCAGTTTACCAGATTAGGAAGCTGGAGTTCCTATGTAAGTGGAACACTGCTCTCTGTGTTCGAAAATATCAGTGTGAAAAATGAGATCTAAATGCTTTTGGTTTCAGAAAACATAAACGAGCAAACAGCTGTAAAATCTTAGGGCTGCATGAGAAACCAATTTGAAATTTGAACAACAGAGAGGACATCCATTATTCAAATTGCTATCACTAGACAAGTATAAAATTTATTTGATGTAAACATAATTTCTGAAAGGTAGCTAAGAATTTCCCTCTTTACATGAAAAATGAAACGCTATTCCCAGAGTTTTTGCATAGTGTAGTCTTATATTATTGCATTATCTTGTACTTTCCAAGTTTTGAAAACTGGACATTTTGTATTATGAGATGACATTTTATCGAATCTTTTGTTTTAGTTGGTTTTCTCTGGCATTGTTATCATAGAAAAAGAAGGGCACTGCCTTATTACTGCCAGTGTAAAAGTCCATGTCCCCTATGGGGATACCTTTGAAGCCCAAGAGATGGGGGTCCTCCTTTACTGCTTGGCAAGTATGAGAGTTCTGGTCTCCCCATTGGTATCCTCTGATAATATGGTGAGATGGCCTTGTTACTGCTATATATATGGTGAAAGTTCTTACTTTCGGACCACCTTTGATCCCATCACAATGAAGAAAGAGAATGAGGTTTGTAACTCTCATGCAAGGGTGAAAAGGTTCTTCATGTGATCTCTACTGACACTGCTTATGGGGGGTTTCATTACCAAGTGACAGGAAAAATGGGGGAAAATAGATTTACTTCATCATTTAGGAAGTCGCATTTTAATTTAATTCATGTACTTTTTAAATAATCCATCTTGTTGTTTCATTATATTTGTTTTTAGTAGTAAGGTATAAAATGACATGAAATACTACTTTCTTTTGCCATAGTTATAAAAGTTTTAGGATGCACAGTAAGAATATGCCATTCTGATATCCTGATATGGAGAAGTATAACTAGAAGCATAAGTAACTCACAGAACTACTTGCCTCTGTTTGATCCATCACTGAGTTCGAACCAAGGTCACAAATCTCATGAATTATTCACAGCCAGTGGCTGAGTATGCTGAGATATTGTTAGAAGATATGTTTATTTCTTCAAGTTGCAGGAATGGTCCAAAATGTTGACTTTGGCTCAACAACTCCCAACTGGCCTTTCTTGGAAAGTGTTGCTCAATGAGAGACTTCTTTACAAATTCTCTTTCCTTCCCATTCTCATTTCACAGGTGTCAGACCTGCATCACGGTCTGAAGGCACCCTTGGCTTTCTTTGTTTCCTTCTGCTTTAACCATGAAGGATCTGTTCAAACTCCCAGACAGTTAATTTTGTTTTGAGGTCTACCTCGTAAAGGAAAAAAACTAACACAAATCTCCTTCACAATAATTTTGTTCATGTAAAAAATGAATCAGTTGATTATAGAGCATTAAACAGTAAAGATACAAGTAGTTGAGAATTGAGAAAACTGTCATGAATATTGTAAACATGAATTTATCTTTAAGGAATATTGCTTTAGGGGATGCAGAAAACACTGGAAAATATACTTTCTATATTTGTTTCATTTGTATTAATATTGATGATGGAATATGCAGACATTAGTGTGATTTCAGATATACCTCAAATTGTTTAAATGCCTCTCATCAAAAGGTAAAGTCTAATTACTTTCCCATCATTGAATATGGGAGGTGTCAGGGAATTGTGTGTGTGTGTGTGTGTGTGTGTGTTTCTTTTTTCTTTTTCATAAAGACATTGAGAATGAGGCAGCAGTCCCACTGGGTGACTTGAGATTAGACCATAAAAGGCAGTGCCATTTCAGTCTGGTTCTTGAAATATGGGCTTTGGGAGCCCTAATTCTACATGCGCATGTAAGAAATCCACCTATCTCAAAGCCACTATTCTAGAGAAATCATGTGGATAGATGACATAGAAATATAAAGAGAAATCCCAGATGTCCCAGCTCACTTGCACTCAAGAGTTTGAGTCTTCCCTGGACATTTGACTGAGTGACTTTTCAGATGATTCCAACTTCTGGCTTTTAAGCTAGACAAGTGGATCAGGAATGAGCACCACTCAACAAGGCTGCCCAGATTCCTAAGCAGAGTGAATGTTGTGGCTTTAAGCCACTAAGACTTGAGGGGGGCGGTGTTTCATGAAACAATACATCCTGGGACTATTAGACAGCTGGATCTTGCTCGGTTATTACTTTGGTATAAGGTCTGAATATGCTTTGTGTCTTATGAAACTCATGTTGAAATTTGATTTCCATCATAATAGTGTTGGAAGCAGGACCTAATGGGAAATGTTTAGGTCATGGGGCAGATCTCTTGTTAACAGATTAACGCTTTCTCTTGAGGATGTGAGTTCTTGCTCTGGGGGCAATGAGTTAGTTTCCAAGAGCACAGTTGTTATAACGGAGCCCAGCCTCTCCTGCAAGTCCCTTTACACATGGCCATTCGCTTTTCTTCTTTTTCTTCTTGTCTTGATGATCCGGTCGTCTTTGTCAAAAGCCAAGCAGATGCCAGTGCCATGCTCTTGACCTTTCTGGCCACTGGTATTGTGAGGTAAATAAACCCTAAATCTTTTTTCTTTTTTTTAATTAGCCAGTTTCAGCTCTTCTGTTACAGCAACATAAAATAGACTAAAAAGATTCCCTTCCACCCCAGGTATATATCTATTGATTTATTTGAAATATCTATATATCAAGTTTTGATTTATTTGATATATATATCAAGTATTGGTTTATTGATTATATATATATTATCAAAAATCAATATATATATTGATTTTTTTTTATTTTTTGGAATCATTCTTGTGAAAATGTAAGAGGTTAACTTCATTTAAGTTTTGGGAGCAACTGCATATAATCAAACCCCCAGGTCCCCACTATTGAATTTGATAAATGTATTTCTTCATGTTAAATTCAAGCACTATAAATGAAACTAGTAAAAGAGATAATAAATGTAGCATGAAGGGCGGCGCCTGTGGCTCAGTGGGTAGGGTGCCAACTCCATATACTGAGGGTGGCAGGTTCAAATCTGACCCTGGCCAAACTGCAACAACAAAACAAAAAATACCAAGGACAATAAAGTGAGACTCGGTCTCTACAAAAAAAAGAAAGAAAAGAAAATCTTAAAAAAAATAAAAATGAAATAAATGTAGCATGGAAAATAGATTGAACAAATTTGCCAATTTATAGAAACATGAAACCCAGCACCCAGTTTCATTTTTTACAATATTCAACTATAGTATGTTCTTTAAACATAAGGCAATCAATACTATGTGAAGGACTGTATTATCTCAGTAGGAGATGGTAAGCCTTGAATATATTAAAAAAAAAAAAAGAAAAAAATAGCCACACAGGAACAGAGTTCTATTACTGTATCAACCATATAATTATCAACCCTTTACAAACCTATCATCAGAACACTTGTCTTTTCCATCTTTTAGAGCAAAACAATGTTTAAAAGCAAACAAAGGAAAAATGTTAATAATGCTGCTTTACGGGCAGTGCAAATATATCCAATTTTCATGTCTCCTTTGTGAAACTGACAACCACTATGTTTAATCAGGCCAAGAACTTAATGAATATCAGTTTGACTAATTAACTTTTTATCCCATGCATTTAAAATATTCCTTTACTTTTAAAATTAAATAAAAAAAGTTATACATCTCTGTTAAATATAATTGTTAATTATTGAAAATAGTATAATGACACGAAGACAGTGCCATTGAAATTGAATTTGCTGACCTGTAATATACTTATGAAATGATATGAATTTAGGTGCTCCATTTTCTGAGAGTTCCTTCATAACAGAAGCTCAATAAAATAAATAAAAATATTATTGCTTTCAACTCAGAAAAACAGGGTTATAAATTATGTTGCATATCCTACACAGGTTTTGCAAGTAATGCCCTATAAGCCAATCTTCTCTGAAAAGACAGCAAGAATTAATCTATGGAAGTATATGAAGACTACCAACATGCATTAGTGCTAGTGCCAAATTAATTTGGAAATGTAAACTCTTAATGAATCTGCATCAGCCTTGATGCACTTACTGCACATTTAACTTAGTCTTTGTCTAAGAATTGTGGAATATCATTTTGATTTTTTTGACACACATTCGAAGTGATAAATTAATATTGAGATGAAAGAAGGCTACTGCTGATATGGTTGTTTTTATCTCTGAGGTCTCCACAAATTATGTCTTTTTTTTTTTTTTCCTTACTCTTTTTCCTTTTCTTCCTTACTCTTCATCTTTGGTTAATTGGTTAGTGTTTTTCTGTGCCTTACTTTTTCTTCTTCATGGGCTCAAGAGCTGTAAGATATAACCTACTATCAAGGAAACATCAAGATAGTGATTTTAGTTGATGAGTAAACAACCATCTGAATGGAAAAGGGGAGATTAGAGAACATAAATCAAGTGAGGGTAGAATCAGAGACTATTGTGTGAGTGGCATAGATAGTAGTGCAAGTGCAGTAGTCAAAACAGAGGTAAACAAAGGAAGGGCTGAGGAAATATTTTATTCACATTCTCAAGCAGTGGAGAAAGAGAATTACAAGGGCAATACTTAGAAAATACTCAATTTCCTTCCTTCAAGGAAGGAAACATCATGGAAGAAATGACAATGGTGTGGGGTATTGAATGACAGATATGCAATTAATTAGCAGAGCCTAAGACCTATTCAAATTTTACTGTCCATTCAAAATATTATTTGTTACCTTTTGATTGGGTTGAGGAAAGAGAATAGATGAAAATATGAGGAACATGGCCAGAGAAAATGAAGTGGGAAGACTGAGAAACTGAGTCAGCTGATAAGCCTGGGAAAGAATACAAGAAATTTGACAGTCATGCCAAAATATGTGGAGTAAAGGTCAACTGATAATGAGGGAATATTAATGGCACTCACTGCTCTCAGCATGATTTCTATGTGATGGATGTTTCTTAATCTCAAAGACAGAAAAATGATACTGGAAAAAGATGGTGATTCCTTAAATAGAGCTCCTCCCCAGAGTCACTAGACTCTCTTCTTATGGCCTCTGTCAAGTATCAGGAAGTTGGAATCAGATTGTACAAGATATGATATAGCACCTGGGAGTGGTAGCTCATGCCTGTAATCCTAGCATCTGGGAGGCCAAGGAAGGTGGATTGCTTGAGCTTTGGAGTGCAAGACCAGCTTGAACAAGAGCAAGATCCCATCTCTACTGAAACTAGATACCCTAGCTGAACATTGTGGTGGGTGCCTGTAATCTCAGCTACTTGGGAGGCTGAAGCAAGAAGATCACTTGAGCCCAAGGTTTGGAGGTTGCTGTGAGCTATGACCCACACAGCACTCTACCCAGAGTGACAGAGTGAGACTTTTTATCAAAAACAAAAAAAAAAAAAAAAAAAGAAAAATCAAGATATGATGCAAGTATGCTCATTAGAAATGTCATCCCCCTTTACCATAAAATACAGGAATCATGTCAGGTGGAAATTACAAGATGTAATCCTAAAGGGAAAAGGTTTTTAAGACCTGTGTTTTTCATAGGTTAAATGCTGTTGTGCCCTAAGATCTGTCTGGCAATTAAATGGAAGCTTTGATACAATATGTCAACCTCTTGGCTATATAAGAGTAGATACACATCTTCCAAGGAAGTTACCCAAGCTGTTTTATTCAACTGGCAACTGAAATTTGATACTACCCTTTAAAATATCAACTTCCCTCTGTTCCTAGTTATTATATAATAGATGCATACTTTCTCAGTCTGAAATAGCACTGCTCTAGTTTGTAGGCAAAACAGGAAGCTGTGACATTCTATTTCAGTTTTGTCAAATAACTCAGGTGGCTCTTGACTGACACCTATTGGAAGAATCACCAACCTATTATTTATGCTTCCGTGGTCTATGGGCAATATGCTAGGGATTTAGCACCAACAACTTTTCGTTCCATTTATTTTCCTTGGCAATACTTTTTGTTGTTGTTGTTTGTTTGTTTTTTTGCTTTTGGTTTTTGTTTTTCTACCACAGCCCTGTCTCTCTAAGCGTTATGATGAACCATGGATTCATATTGCTTGGCTTATAATCAATAAATTAACCTATGCTGAATTGCTCAAAATGGACATCTCAGTCTTAGGAAAAAAACATGTTCATACAAAGAAAAATTTACCCTGGCAGATAAACTTATTTCTTTTGCAAACGACTGAGACTTCTTTTCTTCACATTTTGAAAATTCACCCTAAGATATGAACATTTCAGAAAGGGTTGGTGAGCATTTCCATTGAGATAAGCAATCAAAATGACCAAAGGAATATAATTCCTTCATCCATTCACTCAATCATTTGTTTCATAAGCATTTGTATCAGAATTTACAAACTAGTGGCCAATGAGCAGCCTCCAGACACCAAACATATTATTACTGATCTATTACATTTTAATTGAGTAATTCCCCCAAAATGTGTGAATAGAAAATTTTTATCTCAGAATTTGGATTTAAGAAATCTCCAGAAGAATCAGAAGATACAGTGACCTACTTCGCATTTCTCGAAGGAAGTAACTGATTGGAGCTCAGAGCATGCCGCCTGCTCCCTGCAGACCCCTGTGAGCTTCCACTTTTACCCTCTCTCTTCCCCCTCTCCTCTCAAGTCCCCATTTAATTTACACCTGGCACTTTCCAAGCAGATATTCAATTGTGTTATGCTTCTGACCTCGACCATGTAGGATTTAGAGAGCTTTGCTGGAAAAGGATACATTTTTTAGCATGGGAAAATAACTCCTCTTTGTTAAAGAAGGAGCAGTGTGTTACTCTGTGTGCCTGGTAGCTACTGAGTCTAGTAGGGGTCTGCTAATGGCTCCAGTTTACTTTTGAGTGGGGAGGAGAGAAGAGTTTTCCAAGTCATTGATAAACCCTTTCAATAGATTCCTGATCCACAGGGATGGCTCCTGGTAGCCAAAATCACACTTTTCCACCTAGTCCCCATTTAACACACAAGGAAACAGATACAAACTCAAGCTAAGACAACCAGATTCTCCATCCTAGCTATTTGAACATGGAATTCAAAGCTCCGCTGTGTCTGCATGTGAGAAGAACTATACACTCAACTTTTATAGGGCAGCTTTATTTTACAAAATGGATCAAGACATCCAGTTTTCAGAGGGGCAATGACAATGGTGACAAATAAAGCAGATTCTCAGAGGGAAAGACAGTGGAGAAATAAAATATTGACGACATTTTAGTTGCTCTTTTTCCCCTTACATTTCAAGAGATACATGTGTATTTTTCAAATGAATGCCCTCCTTTGAGTGGCCAAATTTGGTCTTCAAACTTAAAATCAGGGGTAGTGCCTGTGGCTCCAGGAGTAGGGTGCCAGCCCCATATTCCAAGTGTGGTGGGTCCAAGCCAGCCCCAGTCAAAAACAAACAAACTTGAAATCAACATGATCTAAACTTTTACAGTGGAAAAAGAAAAAATCTGTTGCACTAATAAGTCCTAGAAGAAAACAATGATCTTGCCCTTCTTCATCACCCATCAAACTTATGGGGTAAGGAGAATAAGACAAAGTCATCTTTTCAGTTTACTTCTGTTTATGTAAAGTCTCCTTGGTTTTCTAAACCCTATTCTCTACTACACATATTTCCAATTTTAAGCATGAAAAATTATAAATCATAATGTGTTTATTATTGCTATGTTATTCTGTTTTATTGTTTGGTTCTCTTACTTTGAATGTTATCTCTCCTAAATTTAAATGCAGCAAGGAGGAGCCATAAATTAATATTTATTTTATTAGAATTCCAGTAATAGATGCAATGACATTGAATATTTCTAGGGTTTCTTTTTTTTTTAATCTCTTTCTGAGCAAGTAGTTTGAGTCAGTCTCTTTTAATAATCTAAAAAAAAGGCTCTTAATATACACAGCTATGATTTCATATTAATAAAAAAATAAAAAATCTCATTAATGAATTATTTTGCATATGAAATCCATGCCGTCCTGGTATGGGAACCATAAAGATTATTGAGATAGGAATAATGCAGTAAGCTGAAGTGAATATTCAGCTCCAGTGACTATTTATTCAAAACAGCCTTCAAATGCTTTATTGTAATGTAGCAACAGGGACTGTGCCTTAAACTTCTTGATGTCTTTTTTTCTTGACTTCAGAAAATCTTACCTCTTAGTAACTCATTATATAAATAGGAGTGGAGGAGCAGCTTAATTAATATAATAGCAAATCAGCATATATTTAGAAAGCACAGAATGTAGTTTGAAAAATGATTTTTTCCCCCACAATATGTTAATGAAAGATGTTTTACTGTCAGGGCAGAACTCACTTTGTCTATGACAGGAAGGGTCGGGATACCTACCTTAACTATAGGCTCCTGGGTCCTATTGCAGTGGAAATAAAGTTGAGTCATTGTCCTTTTTATTCAGGCACCTTGAATGTTCATAACCTAATTTTTTACAGTGATGAAAAATGGCATGGTCTTTATCTCTACTCAGTCTCTATCTTTAAGGATGACTATAATTATAGCTAAAAATTGCTGCTCTTGGCTGGTTGCAGCAGCTCACGCTTGCAATACAGGCACTTTTGGAGGTCGAGGCTAGTAGATTGCCTAAGCTCAGGAGTTCAAGACCAGCCTGAGCAAGAACGAGACCCCTTCTCTACTAAAAATAGAAAAAAAGTTAGCTGGGCATTGTAGTGGGTGCCTGTAGTCCCAGCTACTCGGGAGGCTGAGGCAAGAGGATTGCTTAAGACCAGGAGTTTGAGATTGCTGTGAGCTAAGATAATGCCACACCACTCTACCCAGGGCAACAGAGTGAGACTTTGTCTCAGAAAATAAAATAAAATAAAATAAAATTGCTGAATTGCTGTTTCTTTCATGACACTAGATATTTTACCCTTCTTATTCCCTATTTCTTATAAGATCCTGTTAACTGTATTTCTCAGAATAAAAGCCTGAAGCTTAGACAAAGTAAGTAATTTCTTTAAAGTCACACAGCTATGAAACGATAGCCACAATTCACACTATACCCCAGAATTTGAAGACTGTTATCCAACTCCACTCCTCTTCAGAGAAATCATGACAGTATGCTTTGTACATGTTTCATGGTTTAAAATTAGTAATTTTTTTTTTAACCATAACAACAAAAAGATGGTAAAGAAGGAGAGATGCTATTATTTGTGCCACTTTGTAGATGAGGCTTTTGAAGTTTGTCTTAGAGAAACAATCAGGTTGTTATGTTCCAATCATAACCTGAGCGCAGGCATTCTGATCCTGTGCTCGTTGAATTAGCACTGCAAAAATGAGAAGGATTCTTGGAGATTCAATTCAAACTAGGTTAAGCACATAAAAGAAATTTACGAAAAGTATTCATATGTTCTTATTGAACATAAAAGCAGATGTGTGCTCAGACTAATAAACAAATGGAACCACATTCTCAAATACCTGAGTCCTTTTATCGTCACATTTTATGCACCTAGGTTTCAATCTTCTTGCTCTGTCTGTGGCTAAGTTGGCCTGTTTTCCTCACCTCTTTTCAGAAAGGTCGCCTTGAACTGGATCTTTCTGCTCTCTTGTCTCAGTCTAGACTGGGGGTCAGCGAAGTGTGCCTGTAAAGAGAGAGATGCTAAATATTTTAGGCTTTTCTGGCCAAGCAGTCTCTGTAGCAACCACTCAACTCTGTCCTCACATGTGGAAGCAGTCACAGAGAATGCCGAAACGAGTGGGTGTGATTGTGTTTCCAGTAAAGCTTGATTTACAAAAGCAGGTGGGTTTTCTAAACCCTGTGAGCAGGGCAGTAGAATACTGATCTCTGGTCTAATCCATACAATTGCTAACAAGTTTTGAAATCATGACAGTCTGCCTCTGTAAATCTGAATGTTCCACTCATGGTGCTTTTACGGACAACAGAAGTTTAACCAGTCTCGCTGCTATTAGTACCTGTATACATTGTGATCAAAGAACAGGTGCATTCACTTTTCTTTATCATGTCTTGAACTGACTCATCATAGTTTTGGTCTGTAACTTGTAGCATTTCACTCTTGGTTAAAATTTCCATTCTATTTACACTTGCGGGGGAGGGATAGCAAGAGCTATAAAACTTAAATTAAAATTGTATAGGCAAAGGAGTATATTTTATCAAAGAGTAGTTTGTTTCATGGAATCTAAGTGCAAAAATCTCCTTAGGTGAAAGGCACACCTAGAAATGTGTGTTCACAGGCTGTGAGGATCTGCTCTGTCTCCTTGCTTCCATCTGCTTCATTTGTCTGGTTACAAGGACACCTTCCCCAAGGTTCTAGTCCACTTAAGACAGAATTTGGTCTCAGGCTGCTCCTGAGCCTTACTGCTAGAGACCCAAGAGATGCACACTTCTCTCTCCCTTTCTCTCAGCTCTAAAGTGCCTGGTGCAATAATAAAGGGCACCTTGAAACTGATTGGGCTACCTTGGATTGGAGACCTCATGCATGGGACACTCAGGAGTACTTAGAGGACTTGGTTAGATTGGAAAATGGCTGCTTCTGCTGAAAATTGCTGAAGAAAGAGCCAAGGGTAATTTCTAGAAAGCCAAGCTGAACTGAAAAAAAAAAAAAAAATCCATGAACATTTGCTATGAATACACTCAAGATTTAAGAACAAAACACTTTATATTTGACACTTCATCAATGCTTGGATATTTTCCTCCTAAATTCACCTGTTAAAGAGGTACTAAGTTCTTTAAAAGCACCAGGTGAATTCTAAAAATGACTTCCAAGAAATCTTAAATTTTGTCATTTTATCATTTAAGGGACAAGTTCTTTTATGAATACAGGTGACTCTTGAATAGCCTAGGTCAGATGTGGAGATCCACGTATATGTGAATTTTCTTCTGCCCCTGCCATCCCTAGAGGGATCTCCCATCTCCTTCTCAACATGAAGATGATTAGGGTGAAGAATCTTACGATGATCCATTTCCACTAAGAATAGTAACTTTATTTGCTCTTCTTTATGATTTTGTTAATAGCATTTTCTTTTCTGTAGCTTGTTTTATTGTATGAATACCGTGTGTAATAAATATAACATACAAAATATGTGTTAATCAATTCTGTGTTATCAGGAAGCTCAATAGTAGGCTATTGTTGTTAAGTTTATGCAAAGCCAAATGGTACACATGGATTTCCAATTGCAGTGAGGTCAGCATCCCTGAACCCTGAATTGTTCAAGGGTCAACTATAAAATATCGTCCACTGTAAAAAAACAAAACAAAAACAAAAATAACACAGCACCTTGAAAGTAGAAGATAAGTTATTAGAAGTTATTAGAAGTTATAGAAGTTATTTTTCCATAAATAACTACAAAGGTTGGCTTGGCTCCTATAGTTCAGCAGCTAGGGTGCCCGCCACATATACTGGAGCTGGCAGGTTTAAATCCAGCATGGGCCTGCCAAACAACAATGATAACAACAACCAAAAAATAGCCAGCATTGTGGCAGGTGCCTGTAGTCCTAGCTACTCAGAGAGCCTGAGACAAGAGAATCACTTAAGCCCAGGAGTTTGAGGTTGCTGTGAGCTGTGACACCATGACACTCTACCCAGGGTGACATAGTGAGACTCTATTTAAAAAAAAAAAGCCACAAAGATAAGCTGTTAGGGAGTGCAGGACAGTTCACAATATCAACATGGACTCTAGAAGGACATGAGTTTAAACTACACAGACCATCTTTAGCATGTGCTTATCACCTCCTGGTCATATGTGAGCTGACTCACAGAAAGGGCTGAATCTATACTTCAGGAAGAAAGAGAATAAGGACAAAGAATGAAAGGCTCACACCAGCTGAAACAATTGACATCTTAGGGTACATTCTCAGAAGTTCTACTAGTAACTTTCACTTAAATCCCGTAGGAGAGGAGTTAATTTACTCTGGAAGCAGGAAAATACATTCCAGGGGAATATATTATAGTTCTTTCTCTCTCGTTTTTTTGTTTGGTGGGAGGAGTGGGGGAAGGAGAGTTTAACGTTGTCTAGGCTAGAGTGCCATGATGTCAACCTCAAATTCCTGGGCTCAAGCCATCCTCCTGCCTTGCCCTCCTAGAGTGTTAGGATTACAGGATTAGCCAACACTCCTGGCCCCATACTATAGTTCTTAATAAACAAGAAGGGAAGGAGTATAAATCAGTCAAACAATTACACATTATAGCCTAAAATATTCACATAAATATCATTTAAGGTAGAAAGTGGTTATGCAGAGGAGAGAGTAATAAAAAAAACCAACAGAAGATACAGAGAATTTTTCTGTAGTGGGTGATTACAGAAAATTTAATTGTACAAGATAGATTCTGAATTCCTAATGGTATAACAGAAAGATGCATCAGTAGGGTGGGGTGAAAAGAGAAATCCATGCTGCTAACTGGAAGTAGAGAGGAGGAAAGGTATAGGGCAGACACTGGGAAAACCAACAGAGGTGGTTAGACATAGAAACTTGAAAGATGTACTGTTAGAAATCTTGAGTGTTAGTTTGATGAAAGACTTAGAAAGGCCGTGTGAAAGCTAAGGAGTTGGCTCTTACTCAGAGTAAGACATTTTTCCTTGGAAACATTTGAAAGAGGAAAATGCTTTAAATAAACCTCTGCCCTAACATTGCTTTGTTATAGTGCAAAATATGTATGGCCCCAGGGGCACAATATGATCATCCTGGGCCCTAGGCATTGTTTTCTTCATGGCCTTTACTTTATTAAAAAATATTTATGTTAATATTACCTTGGTTTAAAAGAAAATACCCACGTATGTTAACAGTACGTATGAAAACACTTTCTTGGACCTAATAGGACATTTTTTGTTCTGATACTAAAAGAAATTAAGATATGTTTATGGAGCCCCAAAAGTATTATGGCCCCAAAGCCTGATGCCTCGTCTGTTTAATATTGCTTTGCCCAGGGAGATAATGCACATATACCACATAGGGAATGGTATAGTCCTAAAATTGCTAACAAAAGACTGTGAGACTGTCAGAGGAAAACGGAAGAGCGTTATTTTCCCTTAAAATAGTTTTCAGGCTTGGCGCCTATTGCACTGTAGTTACAGGGCCTACCACATGCCCCGAGGCTGACAGATTCAAACCCAGCCCAGGCCAGCTAAACAACAATGACAACGGCAACAACAACAAAAATAAAAATACCTGGGTGTTGTGGTGGTCACCTGTAGTCTCAGCTACTTTGGAGGCTGAGGCAAGAGAATCTCTTAAGCCTAAGAGTTTGAGGTTGCTGTGAGCTTTGATACCACAGCACTCTACTGAGGGTAACATAGTGAGACTCTATCTCAAAAAAAAACAACAACAACAGTCTTCGTATTAGAGAGGCTCAGCTTCCATGAGGTATATGTAAAATGGTGCCCTCTGAAGAACAAAGGAATAGGCTGGCTTAAATAGAAAAAATTCTCCATCAGGTCTATTTATGCAAATGAAGGACCCAGCCTTGCTCGATTTTGATAGGCCAAAATAGTTGACTCCTGACTGGGCAGCTTCCAAGCCCCAAACAAGAAGTCATCTCTGTCAGATGTTTGTTTCTTTTAAATGGCTGGTGTAGATATGGGGTGGGATCTGGCTGCCGTTTATTTTGGCCCCAACAACACAAACTATTTGGCTTGTCTGCAGAATGGCGGGTGCTGTGCTACCTGTACAACATCTTTCTAAGAACATAGACTCTGTGATTGCCTCCTCATGGCAGCCAGGGTTACCTGGTTTTGTTTTAAATGTGAGCCCCTTGTTAGCCACAGGAATCCAGATTGATGACAGAGAAAAATGGCACAAAGGAAAGAGATTTAAAAGCTAATTTTCAAGAGCATTTGACAGGGCATGGGAATTATTTCGAAATAAAAGTGAAGGAGTCCAAGATAATGTTTGGTTCCCTCAACCAATCTGAGGGGACATTTGGGGGATTGATGACTTTTCTCATTTCCTTTGTCCTTCTCCCTTTTGTCTTGTCCACAAACTTCCTGTATCTGTTGTGGTTAATCTGACACTGTCTGCCCTCCTCTCGTCTGGTCATCTCCACTGTCCCATCATTGCAGAGAGTGAGTCTCTGCCTTGAAATATCTTTTTCCTGTGGTTTCCAGGACATCTGCTTATCTGGGTTTTATCTATATTCCTGGTAATTACTCTGAATTATTTTTCTGATTCTCCCTCAGTTCCTCAATTTTTAACATTGAATTTTTTTCTTCTTGATATATTTTGGTGGTATTTCTATGCATATAGTGACCTGATTCTATTCCATAGCTTTAAATTATATCCATGATGCATTTATATAGACTGCCTTACTGCCTTGAGCTTTTATACCTCTATACCCAACTGCTCACTTCACATGTCTGTTTAAAAATCGAATAGGTTGCTCAAGCTTAACTAGTCCAAAATCGAGCTCAGGATAGTATTCCACAAACCCTGTCTCAAATCTTTCTCAGCATTTAGTGGCAACTTCATTCTTTCAGTTGCTCAAGCAAAAATATCGATGACCCCCTTGACTGCTCTCTCATACCTATTTGTAGTTCTTCAATAATTTTGTTAGAACTACCACTTCTTAATAACCCATTCTGCAAACAATTTTCTCTAGCTTGGATTGTGTCATTAGCTTGCTAAATATTCAACCTCCTATCACCTGACGCCTTCTGTTTATTCTTTTTTTTTTATTATTAAATCATAGCTGTGTACATTACCAGTGGTAGTCTTAAAAAATAAATGAAAACATGACACTCCAATGGAAAAAAAAAACACAAAACACTCCAATAGTGATTCACCTGAGTCAAAGTACTTATTATAACTTACAAGAGACTGCACAATTGAGCTCCTACAACCCTCTAACTTCATCTCCTACTGTTATTTCCTTTCTTGTTATCTCTTATGTAGCCATTTGGGCTCCTCATTGTTGCTTCAACATATTGACCATACCCCTCCCTGCCTCAGAGCCTGTGCACTTAACTCCCCTGCAGATATCTATATTCACTTTATTTAAACCATTATTCTGCAGTTCACTTCTCAGGGACTAATACTTCAACCTAGCGAAAATCACAACCTTACTTCATCCTATAATAATTATTATTTTAGATTTATTTTCAACTCCTAAAGAACAGGGGTTGGGTCTTTTTTTTTTTTTTTTTCACCAGTATAACCTCCATAGCTAAAACAGAATGGCCTGGCACATAGTTAGTGCTAAGTAAATGTTGATTAATATATAAGTAGTTTCCCACTCACTTTGCTTCTCTGACTAAAGAGCTTGATTCATTCCTATATTTTTTGGTCACCACTAAAATGTGTCTGATTTTTCTATTCTGTTTCCCCTGGATTCTGTCAGATAAGTAAGTTGAACAAATCAGTTCAACAAAAATCATTTGTTAAAAATGATCATTAAAAACTGGCTTATTGTACCCTCAATGAATCCCCAACAATAAAAAAAAAAAAATGATCGTTAAAATCATTTGTTAAATCACCTATATTTAATATAGCCTTCAAAAAGAGTTGTATTTCAATTTGGATGGAAGGAACTTTTGAATAATCAATTTGTGAGTTTCCGAGAATATGGCAGATTCAGCTAAAGCAACAATATGGTAAAGAATACTTATGACTTCTCAAATCATAGCACATGGACAGTTATCTATGTCATATGAGCAAAATCATCTCAGAAGCTTTCTTGATTTATGGAGCATAGTCAAACAGAAAATAGAATTGCTTTTCTGGAACTCTTTATATGAGGCAACTATAAATATCTGATTTCTCAAATGTACTACATTCTTCTAACAACTACCTGTTTCTCAGCTGAAAACTGTGTATTGAATAAGTGACTATTCTAATACTGGATCTATTTTATTCTTTAAAGCTGAATTATATTTAGAAACCAATATTTCATTCATGTTTAATATAGTGGCAAAATGTGAAGATACTAATAAACTTTTTAAAAAAAAAATTGCCATTACTGGTGATAAGCCCTCTTCCTGGTGTGTTTCTGTATTTCTTCATTTGAAAGATGTTAGAGGAAGATTCTAATCATGTATTTTTTCTCCTGAAAGTAACTGATTATGTGGGTATGCGTGCGTGTGTGTGCATGTGTGTGTACATATGTGTGTATGTGTGTGTTGTTTAGCAAGGGTTAATTCAGGGTTTCATTTGTCCATTATTACATATCACAATAACTGACACACTCAGAAGAAGTTGGTTGAATGAAATGAAATTGTATTTCTGCATATGCATGTATGTCTTCAGATTTATAATGTATTAGCACGAATATACAAATACTTGAAAATAAGATATAAAAAAGAATAGTTGTACATATAAACCTATTAGGCTTTATCAGCCTGTGGATATAGATGGGATCAGAGTGGCTGTTCTTAGGCCCAATTGAAGTTGTTGTCCACTTCTGCTTCAATGTTCTGGAAGCCTTTCTGATTTACCTTCCTGAGTTCACTGCTGTCTTTTTTCTCTTCTCCCTCCACTCTAGTTGTTGCTAATTACTAGTGAATCATCCAGGCTGTCTTTTCCCACTGTGGTAAAAATGATATCCTCAAGAAGTCTTTCCAGATGTATGGAGGAATACAAAAATATACTTGATCTTTGTGCCCAATTCCTCACACTGAGCTCCTATAGCACTTTTTGTTTTGTTATTCATAAGTCCCTTTTTTAACTCCTGAGCTCAAGCAATCTGCCTGCTTAGGCTTCCCAAAGTGCTGGGATTACAGGTGTGAGCCACCGTGCCCAGCCATGACAAGTCCCTTCTAATCACTTCTCAGATAATGCTACTAAGGTATCCTGGTGAGGTAACTTAGATAGCTTCAGGATAGCAAGTCACCAGACAAACTCAGTGATTAGACGGTTGGAACTTTCAGTCCCACATACTGACTCCTGAATTGCAGGTAGGGGGAGGGAATAGAGATTGAGCTTTACAAAAACTCATGAACAGTGAGATGTGGAGAGCTTCTGCATTGGCCAATGCAGTAACATCCTGGGAGGCAGTATACCCAAAGGGCAAGGGCGCTCTGTATGTCATCCTCACTTACCCTTAAACACAAGCATATGTGCAGCTTGCCCAATGTATCTCTTCCATCTGGCTAAGAATAAGTTGTATCTTTTGTAGAAAAACAATATAAGGTTTGCATGAGAGTATTTGCCTCCCTAAATTCCATTAGCTATCCCAGCAAATTATTGAACTCAAAGAAGGGGTCATGGGAATCCCCCATCTTTGGGGTTGGGTTCATTATTTGTTTATGACACACATTCCACATCCCTATTCTCTCCAGTCTGAAGTCTGAAATGATGCCATCAACCTTGGTCAATCAGACAGTAGAATCATCTGATTCATTCATCTCGAGAATGGCTCCAAAGATAGCATAGGTTTTAAACTGGCCAATAAATCTGCTGGTAACCTTGTCAATCTCAGCCATGCTCATCTGGATGGATGTGTGGTCCTTGGCACCCATGGTATGGTGCTGGCGGAGCATTTCCAAGGCACTTTGTATGGGTCTACAAACTCGCTGGCATCTTTCTGCATGTCAAGGACTGGAGAAGGGAAAGAAAGCATCAACAGCTTTTCATCACTGATTCCAGAAAAATTGAATACACAATATTTCATCTGTATCTCACAACACAAAGAAAAATCAACTCAAAATAAATCGCCTAAATATAGAACTTAAAAAAATGAAGTTTTGGAAGATACCAGAAATGAAAATTTTCATGATCTTAGATTTAACAAAGGCTTCTTAGCTATGACCAAAAAGTAAAATCCATAAAAGAAAAGAAAAAGAACCTATAGGGTAGAATTCATGAAAATTAAAAACTTCCTCATCCTTTAATAGTACTGTCAAGAGAATGAAAAGATGACCCAGAGACTAGGAGAAAATGTTGGTCAGTCATATATCTGTTGAAAAACATACAGCCAGAACATACAAAAATCTCTCAAGAATAAAGGAAACAATGCATTTTATAAACAGGAGATACATTTGAATAGATATTTCGCCACGAAAGATGTCTATATGTCAAGAACATCAAACAATGCTTAACATCACTAGTCATTATGGAAATTAATGTAAAAATTAAAACCATGAAAAGGTATCACTACATACAGATGGAACAGCTAAAAATGTTTTTTAAATGGCCATATTACATGTTTTCAAGGTCATAGATCAACTGGAACTCTTACACACTGCTGATGGTAAGCTAATTTGTAAAACCACTTGGTAAAATATTTTGGCATAAACCATATTTATTTATTTATTTTTGTAAAGACCAGATCATATAATATGACTCAGGGTAGCCTCAAACTCCTGCCTTAGGCTCTTAAAATGCTGAGTTTATAGGCATGAGCTACCACAGCAGTTAGACAATTACTTAAAAATTTAAACACACACCTGCTATGAGATCAAGCCATTCCACTTTTTTTTTTTTTTTTGTAGAGACAGAGTCTCACTTTATGGCCCTCGGTAGAGTGCCATGGCATCACACAGCTCACAGCAACCTCCAACTCCTCCAACTCCTAAGCGATTCTCTTGCTTCAGCCTCCCAAGTAGCTGGGACTACAGGCGCCCGCCACAACACCCAGCTATTTTTTTTGGTTGCAGTTCAGCCGGGGCCGGGTTTGAACCCGCCTCCCTCGGTATATGGGGCCGGCGCCTTACCAACTGAGCCACAGGAGCCGCCCCAAGCCATTCCACTTTTAAGTATTTAAGAAAGTTCAAGGAAAACAAACTTACCTACAAGGATTTGTCCACAATTGCCCATGAATAGCTTTTTCTATAACCAATTTTGGAACTTATGGATCACTAAATAAATTATGTATGAATCAATTGAATACTTATGAATCAATAAACAAATTGCATCAAATATAATGAGATGCTACTCAGAATAAAAAAGAGGTTAACTATTGATACATACAAGAATATGTATGAATCTCAAAATAATTATGGATAAAAGAAACCAGACTCAAATAAGAATATTTACTGTATGAATCCACTTTCATAAAATTCCATAAACTCTACAGTAATCTATAGAGACAGAAAAGTAGTGGTTTCTTGGGTGTGGAGGAAAGTAGATAAAGAGGCAAGTGTGAAGGACCACCATGGGTTTGGGGAAAATGTAGGATGAGACATGTATTTGTTATCTTGATTTTGTGACATATCCTGGGCATAGAAATATGTAAAACTTATCAAATTGCATATTTTATGCATTTTACTGTGCACCGATTAGAACTCAAGATTTTGTAAAAAAAAATACATAAATAAATAAAGTCTTACCTGAAAGCCATTATGGAAAGAAATGTGACCACTTTGACTGAAACTTGAAAAAGGAGTCAACAGGAAGAAAAAAAGCATCATAAATTAAAAAAGCAAAATGGTATTGAACTTAAGTACAACTGTATTAGTCATCTTAGTAAATATTAATGATTTTATTTTACAAGAGACTCTTGGACAGGAAAAAATATAGCTATATATTACTGTGTAATAATTCTGAACAAGTTCATACCTAATGTCATCTCTAAATAAAGGTTAAAATAATTGAAGTGAAAAACTTTTGAGACTACCTTCCTTACAAGCAGCTGCAGATTGCCATGTTTCATTGCAACACACCAAATCAGAATGGCTTAATTGGGAATCTATTATTACACAGTTTTTAAGAAGCCCCCTGATGTTTCTTGAGCACGCAGATGTTTAGGAAGCCAATGTCTTCAGGTAAGCCATTTTTTGAATTCATTCTAATTCTAAATTCATTTCAAGACACAGTTAAGCGGAAGGTGTGGCGCAGTGGTTTTCTGACTAGAGATTATATCCGAATTGTCAGATATAATACTGAACAGACTGCAGGACCCTACTCCAGAGTTGGTAGGCCAACTTTGTAGCTCTGAGCTGGAGCTTGGGGATTTGCATCTCTAATAAACTTCTAGAGGATATTGAGATGCTGGTTTAGGGATTACACTTTGAAAATGATTGACATAGAAAAATACCACGTTCATGATATTATTTCACAGGATTCTAATTCTCCTTTCACAAGATGCTTCATTTTATGCTGTGATATTAAAACAGAAAGTACTTAGAAAAGACCTATATACTCCGCAAAAGTGAAATTTACTCTCAAATAAACTCTCTGTTGATTTGATTCAAACATAAAGTATATAAAATAGTAACAACAACGTTAAAATTCTTGTCCTTAGATTCTACTTTAGGATCATAAGAGTTACCCTTATTACAAAAATTCAAATTTTTTATTTAGTTTGGTGTGAAATAACTTAAAGTAGCGATTTTGTTCAAATTATTACTGAGTAGTAGAAGCGTTTTAATCATCTTTTTTTTTTTTTTTTGATATTTTCCTTTATTTTCCTCCAAACTAAATCTTTTATAGATTTGGCAAGTTGGTCTGCCCACATAAGTTCCTTTCTTTCATTTCCATTTTCAATTCATGCCACCTCAGTGTCATTATTGATGTGTAACTCCTCATCACTCGCATCAAATTACATTCCCAATCCTACTGATTCTGTATCTGTTAGAAACATTTAATTTTTGTGGTTTTCTTAATACCTCACTCAGAATTTCTTAGTTGAATATTGCAAATATATTTTGACTGATGTTCCTATCACTAATTTCTTCTGATTCCTCTTAAATACATTTTTTGAAAGTATTATTATTATTATTATTTCTGAATCATAGCTTTAGTCATATCACTTTTTCCTTCAAAATTGTTTCTTTCGCTGTCACTGAACAGTTTATATGCAGTATAAAGTAACTATGAAAATGTTCAATGTGATATTAACTTATTCACTTAACAAATGTTTATACTCTATAAAATAGAAAATATAATTGCCTGGGATGTGCAAAGTTCTGTGCTGACTTTGGTGGCAAAGTGTTCGAAAGGATAAAAATGGGTACTGCCCTCACTGAGATGGAATCTCATGGAGCAGGAAGCTGTACAACAAGGTAACAGAAGAGCCAAGACGTAACTAAAAATAGGGAGTCTTAATGCCTTTCTTTCTATGACCTAAATTCTTAATAGGTACACGTCTTTCTACATTTCTACATATTTCATGTGAGCCCACTGTAATATTGTCTTTTGTCTGAAAATGCCTAATTATTTCATGTCTTCATTTACAGTTATACCTTCATCTGGAAGGCTTTTCTGCTTTTTCCCCCACTTGAAATCCCACTCCTCTTTTAACACTCAATTCAAAGGTCTTCCTTTATCCTCTAAGCCAGAATTGATTGCTCCCTCGTGTGCACTCCCACAGCATATTGAATTTCAATTTGTGTAGTGACTTACTTATCAGTCACTCACACTAGGTGCATCCTGTGAGGGGACAGGCTGCGCCTGCTGCTGCCACCCCAGGTCTGTGCGGAGCATAACTTTAAATTATGCTCTTGCATACATGAAAAATATAATTTAAACTTCATTTTTTCTTGCCTTGCAGACAAAATAAAACAGTTGGTAATTATATTTTTTTCATTTTTTAACCTATTGCCATACAGGCTTACAGATAGAGAAAAACAAGCTTTCCTCCACAAACAAGTTAAAATGAAGAATTAAGGTTTCAAAATACAGGCATTCTCTGGGTTCTGAAAGAGATGGGTTCTGTAGGTTCATTAAGTACAATTTGTATGTAAGTGGGAACAGGTACCTATTACCTGTAATAGTCTCTGTTCATAAGTGCAAGTTCATAAGTTGGATGTTTGTAACTCAGAGACTGCCTTTAGGTTCCTTCTCAATTAGCCATTAATCAAAATAACAAGGGATAACTATTTTTGATTTTTGAATGACGTGATGATGAATTTGAATTGAATTTAAATATGACTCTAAATAGGTCCTACCTCCAGCTGAGCTGGCTTTTGTTTCTCTGCCATGCTTCAGTCACCAATGGCTCAAAATTTCAGCATCTTGACTCAATATTCTTACAAGAAACCTAAGAGCTTCGTCAATCATACTTCTGTAGTTAAAATCTATGGGAAGGAACATCAGATTGTGAGGAAGAATGATAAGAGGAAAAAGCCTTGTGAATTTACAACATGATAAGGAATTAACTAAATCTTTAGCTTAATCTATTTTAATAAAGTAAATAGTTCCATTTGAAAATCCATTAGTGTACTGAACAGGTTAATTCCAGTGCCCGACATGACCACAGCTACTTCTAGGTAAAATGATCTTCTTCAGAGCCCTTCATCAGGAAGCAGCATTGAGCATCGATGTTATGTGTTTGAACTTCGCAATGTAAGTTATATTTTGTTTCACAATAATGTATACATATATTTCCTGACCAAGTTTGCTTCACTACTGTGACAGCAAAATCCTCTGAAGAAATGGGAAAAAATTAGTATTAGGTAACCCAATCAGAAGTCTAGAATATAAATCCTAAAAGTTAACTGGAAGTTAGTCTCAAAAGAGAAATCCTTGAAGTGCATCAATAGTTAAACAGTTGAATACGAATAAAGGAACTCTTGCCTCTGGATTTCTTAGCTGCTTGATGTATTAACTCCTACTATGTCTAATATGAATTGCATTTTTTTTTTTTTGCAATTTTTGGCTGGGGCTGGGTTTAAACCCACCACCTCCAGCATATGGGGCCGGCGCCCTACTCCTTTGAGCCACAGGAGCCGCCCTGAATTGCATTTTTTTAAATAGCCTTGTTGAGGTGTAATTTATATGTGATCAAATTCATTCCTGTAGGTGTACAGCTCTGAATTTTGACAGAGATACAGCATGGCCTAACCACTATCACAATCAGGTATAGAGTATATCCACCTCCACCAGATATTTCTGTATTTAATTCCCAGCTTTATTACTCTTCCTGAGAGTCCTTCTGAATTCCCATGACGTCTGGCCAAATAGAGCCAGAGAGGTCAGACAAAAGACAATACACACTGTCATCACTTTCATGTGTATTTAACCTATTTCATTACCTTTATCTGTACTTATTAATTCTCCCATGATGTGAGAAATGAACATAGGTTTTACTCTTGGGGACATGGGATGAGGCTTGGGACCTGAATGGAGCTTATGGAAAGTTGATAACATTCTGTTTTGGACATGGGTTCTGGTTGCACAGGTATATTTAGTATATGGAGATTTATTGATTTCCGTAATTATGACTTTTGCAATTTTCTGTCTATGTTATATTTTAATAAAATAGTTTTCCCCATCCACAAGAAAACTTTTACACATGGCAGCAGTGGCCCCGAGTAAAAGTCAAAATCGTTGTAAGAGTTTATAGGTTGTACTTGTTTTCATTAATCTTCCTTAAATACTTAAAAGCAGAATGGCTTGCCCTGCTACTTTTCTTTCTTCATCCATTCTTTTCCAGTCATGATGCTGTTCCAAGCACACGAAGAATATGCTTCTCCCTCAGGTTGTTGGACGAGTCATGGTATTGTTTGGGCCACTTTTTGGTTTAAGTAGGATGAACTCCTTCGTATACTTCAATTCTTTGTTCAAATGCAACATCAGTAAGGTAGTAAGGTTGATCCTGAGTGTCCTTTTGAGTGTTCTTCACTTCACTACTGAAATGGAGCGATAGGTTGAATGGAATTGGGGCACAGCAGACACTCGGCGTTTGGCATAACTGAGTTCTCACCAAGTGGGGACATGGGGTAAACATTTGTGTTTGCAAATCTGGAGTTCAAGAGAGAGCAATCAGGCTGCCTAGAGGGATGTTTAAAACCTTGGGTTCATGAGATTACCAAAAAAGTGTGTATGCATAGAGAAGAGAATAACACAAGAAATGAACAATGAGGCAAGCCAACTTCAAGAGGCCAGGAAGTAGGGAAACAATAACAAAGATCAATTCAGGAGAATGAGGAGGATAAGTCACAGGGGTAGGAAAATCCATGGAGGAGTGAAGAGCTATGTCAGGTCCTGCTCAAAGTTAGCAGATCATATGACCTGTAAACCAGACACGTTGGAATGTTAAAGCAGTCTCCCTGTTTGACAATGTTTTTAAAACAGAACTGTCTTATAAGTCAAGTAAAAAGAAGACTAAGTGTCAACCATTAGATTTAGCAATGTGAAGATTATGGTGGCAATTCAAACAAGAACAAATTATATGAGTCAGGAAAAGCGCCCATTTGGAAAGAGCTACTCCAAATTCATATCCTCCTAGAATTTCAGCAAGTGACTTTATTTGAAAATAGTATCCCTGTCTATAGCCATAATACCCTGAAAGTACCCAATCTTGTCTGGAAATAGTATCCTTGAAAATATAATTCGTTAAGGATGCAGATGAAATCCTATCCTATTAGATTAGAGTGGGCTTTAATTTCAAAGAGAGCATCATTATAAGAAGAAAATAAAACAACAGAGAGATATAAACAAATAATAAGGCCGTGTGAAGACGGAGGCAGAGACTAGTTTGATGCTACTACAAGCCGAATAAAGGCTGGGCCACCAGAAGCTGGAGAGGCCAGGAAGGATTCTCTCCCGGAGCCTTTAGAGGGAGCGTGGCACTGCTGATACATTAATTTCAGACATCCAGAACTGTGAAAGAATACATTTCGTTGACTTTCAACTACTCGAAATTTTGAACTGTTGTTAAGGCAGCATCCTCGGGAAGTAATGCAAAAGGTTAAAAGCATACTGGAAATAGATTTAATCAGAACAGAAGAGGGAAGAAAATTAAAGTTGGACAGCATAAAAGAACGCTACTAAAATTCCGTTAAGAAAAAGCTTGAGGATAAGCTTTTTTTACATTTTCTGATCCATTGCAGAACGTGTTTCTGTAAGATACAATAAAAAATAAATTGCTAGAAAAGAGACAAATAAAAACACAAATATGCAGAAATACCAGCCCTATTTTTTATTTGGATTCAACTTATATACAAAATTATTCTCCAAATAGCTTTTGTAATTATTTCTAAATTCTGACTGTTAATTTTTTTTGTATTCATACAACAATTCTCACAGTCCACAAACTGGAATGGGTTCATAGGCCACACAGCAAGAGGATTGAGGGTGCACATGACTCTCAAGGTGATTTCAGAGAAAATCACCGGTGCTTTGATTTAATAGATTAGGATTGCTCAATTAGAATATTGTCTACTTTTTATTTTATAGTTTCTCAGAAATTCTGGGGATAATTATATATGATTTTGATACACATGACTGTATTTTTGGAAAGAGTCCATCTTCGATGAAAATGGGGTCACCTATACTAAATGTGTAGGGACTGGTCCTCTGCTCAGATAATATTATTATTTAATCCCTCTTACTATTTCTTTGTGTCCCACTTGCACCTTTAATGTAAATTTGCTTCTAAAGGTCTATAACACAAGCCTGCCTCATGATACTTTCCTTTGGTTACTGCAACAAACTTTACCACAAAGGGCCTGGGAATTTACTTCATCCTAGGGTTACAGGTGCAAAATCATGAAAGCCCATTGCGTTGCTTTGCTCCCAACAGGACCATCCTCTATGGTACAATTTGTACACCAGAGCATCTCTTGGAAACAGGCTGAGACTAGAACTTTGAAATCTCACACGGTTTAGCTTCTTTCCCCTCTTGCTTTATTTGCTCCATTTATTTTCTGCTTTTTCAGGGAAGTATTTCTAGAATATACACTTTGATGCGAATCCTCATGCTGAGGTCTGCTTCTAGGGAATTAGGTTTGAGACAAAACATAACCTCTTATTATAAAGAACATGATTCATGAAGTAGTTTCATATTATTAATGTATTATGGCATTAATTTATTAGAGTAAGTAAGCTACTGTGACTTGATTACAGGGATTAATAGAGAACAAGATTCACCAAACTTTGAATATTTTCTATAAAATTTTAAATAAATATAAATGCAAGAGGAGTTTTATTTATTATTATTATTATTATTTATTTATTTTTTTTGCAGTTTCTGGCTGGGGCTGGGTTTGAACCCACCACCTCTGGTATATGGGGCTGGCGTTCTACTCCTTTGAGCCACAGGTGCCACCCTATTAATAAACTTTTACAGTGCTAGTCTAGGTAAAATTTCCCTCAGGAGCAAAAGGTGAGTATGGTTTAGAAGTTAAAATTAATTAATTATGTTAAAATTAATTAATATGTTTTTATTTTTTGTTATGCTGTGCATATTTTAATTGCTGTTTTGTTGTTTTAACTCTATTAAGCACTCTTAGACACAGATATTTACATTTCATAATATGTATATATGAATTATTTATATGCCACAAATTCACTCAAGTGTATATATTATGTGAATACGATGAAATATAACTTTAAAATACCCAATATGTATGTGTGTGAAGGGGACAATAATTATTATGAAGTACTCATTCCCCTCAGTTCCTAGCACTTTTACAGTTAAAATGGATTCCAGTGGAGAGCTGAATGTAATTTATTTGATCTGCAACCAATTTAATTTTTATACAATAAGCTCAAGGCTCAAACTGTGACTGTCTCATAGTTTTTACTTAATGTGACCTTAATAATAGGAAATTACATTTGTCTCATTCTTAAATGTGCTTAGGAGCAAAAAATTTATATATTGTTGTACCACTTCTTAGTTGGAAGCTCTAGCGTCTATTGTAAAGAACAAATTGGGGTAGAAACTCAAATTACTAGAAGCTACTGTATCAATTGTCCTTTCATCATAAATTAAGACTTTGTGCACATGCACCAAACACTTAAAATGTTGTTAGAAACATCTCTTGTTCAAGAAAAAAAAAATAAAAAGAGTTACTGCAATAACTGAAAGAGAGTTTTATTAGATTATAATACATTATTTATTCCATCTCTACTACTTCCTAAGTGAATGCTCGGCCAGCCTTTCTGTCTCTGCTCTGACACCTGCCACATGCTTTTTGATAAAACTCCTATCAACTAGGTCCAAAGGTCAGATGCTTACTGTGGTAGCTTTTAGAGGGTCACTTAATATTTTCATATTTTTCCTACGGCAAAAAAAAATTGAATGACATAAAGGAAAATGTACTGCAAAAGGGGAAAAATAGATATTTGATATGAATGTTATATTAATTCATGTAAAACCATTATTCTGTTACTTGCTGGAATTTTTATGTGGAAAATGCTCATGAGTCTCTGATTATGCTTGGTTTATGACAGTTCAGGGACTTGATGCCCCCAAAGTCACTTAGACAGATCAATTTCCTTTAGGTCGTGAGGATTCTAAGAGAGATCACAGCTCCTATTTTTTATCAGGCGAAAAAAAGTCAACAGAAAACAAAAAGCATATCTGATTTCCATGATCTCAGTACAAAATGTGTTGACATAATGTTAGCAAAGACAATAATTTTAAAAAAAGAAAAAATGTTGGTGTGAACTAAATTTGACTCTGACAAGTCAGTTATAAAATGTTCAAGCATTTCATCAAGAAAGTTAGAGCCAAAGTCTGGAGAAAAACAAATCTTCCTTAATTTTTGTAAGCTCATCATGGTTTGCTTCCCAAACTTAATTTGATGCAGAGAAATAAATTTTTTGTAGGAATATGAATGTTAAAATCTAGAAGTCTGGCTTTTATATACTCTGTCATAATTGTATTGATCTGATTATGTGCAGATACAGAGATTTAGAAAAACTGTCAAATCGAAATTAACCCCACAGTTTGTGTAAACATTTCAACCGGGAAGGTTAGTAAGTGGATCTGAGCTCACAATTAGGCAATGATTGTTAGAAAAATGTCACAGTTACCTTGGAGGATGTGGGTGGTCTTTCTAATGTGGCTGTTGGTATTGCTTGTTTGCTTCTTACTTTCTTTTATATTGAAATAATCACACATATTAAAAGACTCAAACTCCTAGGAGTCATTTTAGCTTTCTGATCTCTGCAGACCCTCATTAAGTTAATGAAGAGAAATGATGTTCTGCCAAGCCTAAGAAACATTCATTTAGCCATTCTCATCAAGTTGCTAATAGCCTTTGGTTCACTCTTAGTCTTTTTGGTCATGCTGGCAACTTGTCTATGTGACATCGGGTACAAAGTACAATCCTGACAAGTCACTGCTAAACTAGGTAAGTCAATGCTTGGACATCCCTAGTTATTTTATCAGAACTAGACTCGAGCCTGCTCTTAGCTTCTGTTTATTCCTTTATCTAAAGGATCATCATAATAAATTGGCTTGAAGGGCCAGAATTACAAAGTTTCCCCCTACCCCCAGCATTGTCAAGTCCCCTGTATGTATCAACAAATTAACTGGAGATGGGGAAGAAATCACTTTCTTCCTGAGCCAGGAAGCAGAGTTCCTCTCTGAAATGAGCTAAGGGAGATGTGGTAATCTTTCCTTTTCTTAAAAGAAAGCAAAACTCATATAAAGTTGAGAAAATGTATCCATCAGTTTTCCAAATATCAAGTTTGATTTGAGCAAATAACTCAAAAGGGAAAAGACAAAAGTGATCACCACACTATTGTGATAATGAATATCTTTTTAAAAATACTGGTTGTAAAGAAAGAGAAATGATTGATTAGACCGTCTCTGTCAAAGCAATGAGGCAAGCCACGTGCTGAATGAGAGTAATCTGCATTGTTTATTGCAGTGCCACAGAGAAGTAATTTACTTGGCAGTCTGAGTGTCTTTAGAACTGCAATCCCCAGCTCTTGGGCCATGGACAACTACGTGTATCTGTTCTTACAACTGCTCCCCGTCCCTCACATCGCAGCCTGAGCTCCATCTCCTGCCACATCAGCAGAGGCCAGTAGCTTCTCCTGGAAGTGCAAACCCTGCTGTGAAGTGTGCATGGGAGGGATCTGGGTTGTGAGCTACTTTGAGAATCTGCTACTGACTGAATGTCTGGGTTGGAGATGTCCTGAGCTTCAACCTTCCTGACCACTCCCCCAGCCTACCCCAATCCATGGAAAAACTGGTCCCTGTTGCCAAAAAGGCTGGGGACCTTTGCTTTAGAAAAACGGGACTATCCTTGCCCACTTCTGGGGAGGTAGATCCTTCCCACATTGTTTTAGTTTTCTAAGCAAGCATATTAATTTCTCTTCTAGATTTAACCTACTGCCTTAGATGTATTTTTTTTTTACATTAGTATGAACGAGGCACAGTCCATTAACAGATCCAATGTATGTTTTAAAGCTCTAGTAAAAGCATAAGCTAAAAAACTGCTAATTCAGGGCCTCAGCAGTTAGAAATTAAAGCTACACCAGTCTGGGTTTTGAATGTAGCTAAGATTTCTTTGTCTATTACACCGTTAATCTTCTGCATATGCTACATTAGGTTGTCATGATTTGTGTCATTACACTCATTTTCTCTCTTTTTCTAGTCTTGTGGTTTAGACTTGGCAAAATATGAAAAACTAAGTGTTGTGATATTAAAATTATTTTTTGCATATCCATCTCAAAGAAGCAAGATTGGGCTAGTGCTCTGTTTACTGAGAACCTACCTTTTCCCCTAAATCATATTCCACTGGACATTCATTTTAGTCTAGGTAATAGAAGATTTGGTGGCTGTGCAACACTGTACAGTATTTCTAATAAAGCTATTCTAACATTTATAAGGTTTTAAGTTGAAGTTTAGACTATCACATCTACATAAATCAAAAGGGATGCTAGACTCTTAGTGGGACAGGCTAGCAAGGAAGACTAAAGGACCCTGAGCTGAAGCTACAGAAAATTGCCTATGTAGGGTTGATCCTAGAAAAAAAAATACAAAAAAACAAACAAAACAATAACACAAATTAAAATGTCCAGAGGGCAAATGAATTCCACTTGAAGCAATATTGGTATTTACTATTATGGGCAGGGTGAAGCTGTAGTTCCAGAGAGATGGCACTTGAAATTCAAGAATAGTGACATCTCTCGTTAGTACCTTAGCAAACAAGTCATTAAGGTGATGGGGAGTCTAGTTAGAAGTGGCATTGTATTAGCAAGAACTAAGCAGATTTTAAATTCTTAGGCTTTATTTTAGCAGGTTAAGAATCAAGTCAGGATTCTTCCTTCTATATCTCGCCTGCACATCAGGAAAACAAACAGTGGGAGACTGGTATTTGAGTCCTTCTGCAGAGATAGCTGGATCAGGCTTGGGTGTACTATTTACACAAAGATGTGCTTGAGTTCGAATTGATAGGCAAGTTTAGACTAGACATGGAAGAGGAGAATCACAGGACAAAACCAGGATGTAAGCTCGTGGTGAAGTGACAAATTATGTGTTGAATATCCTGTGCACATCAGAGAGGCAGGTGTGTGTGTGTGTGTGTGTGTGTGTGTGCGTGTGTGTGCGCGCGTGCAGGTGGTGGTGGTGGTGGTGGCACTAAAACAAAATAGCTCCAGAAAAAAGAGGATCCCTGTGTAGTCAATGTTGGTCAAGATAGACTGGTTTAAAGACTCACACCTGGGCATGATATGAACTTAGATGGTGACAGAGAAGAAATTTGACTGTTATTCCATGAGAAAAAATAAAATTCAGTGCTACAAGCTACATAGTACTTTAATTATTAAAAATACCTGTTAGAAGGCACCCCCGGGACCTCCAGAAGAGCTGCACTGCGACCTGCAACTCACAATCAGCGCCCGCCTGGACCTTCATGAGAGCTGTGCCACAACCCATGATTGGCGCCCCCCGACCTCTGTAAGAGCTGCACCGCGACCCGTGACCCACGCCTGCCTGGGCTTCCCTACAAGTGGCACCAGGACCCATGATGGACGCCTGCCCAGACCCTGTAAAGAGCTGCACCTGCCTGGACTTCCGAATGAGTGGCTCCGTGCCCCCACCCACCAGGCCTCCGCACGCCCTGACCAGGAACTCTGGGAGCCGTGCAACCCTGCATCCTCCCTCCTTAACCCTCCCTGCCACCACACCAGCCCACTCGTCTGGCCAGGGACTCTGGTAGCCTTGTGTCCTCCGGGGCCCTCCCTGCCTCTGTGCAGAGCCCTTCTCCTGGCCAGAGACTGCTGGAGCCTTGGGCCCTCTGTGCCAAAGTCATTGGGCACCAGGCACTCCCAGAACTGTGTGCACCACCCCCCACCCTGTTGCTGGATCCAGGGGTGTCACACTCAAGAGCTGCTCCCACTACCAGAATTCCCTGGCTGGGGCAGCCCCAGAGGAGCTACACAGGGTCATTTCCTACAAAGATTCAGCAATAATAGAGTGATTCCGCTGGGGTCTAATCTTGGAGAGCCACCTCCCAAACTCTGAGGACAGCCAGAAGCAACAGTGAAAAACAATCATAAAGCAAACAGAAAACCTCTGGCAATATGAATAATCAGAGTAGATCAACTCCCCCAAGGAACAATGGGGCAGACACAGCACAAGATCCCATGCACAAACAAGTAGCTGAGATGTCAGAAATCGAATTCAGAATCTGGATAGCAAATAAGATTGAATTAGAATTCCAAGAAGTAACCCAAAAGATGTCTCAAGCATTCAACAAATTCAAAGACCAAATGACCAAAGATTTTGACACATTGAAACAAGAAGCTACAGCCCTCAAAGATCTGAGAAACACAGTAGAATCATCAGTAACAGAATGGAGCAAGCAGAAGAAAGGATTTCTGACATTGAAGACAAAGCTTTTGAATGCTCCCAATCTCAAAAAGAGGAAGAGAAATGGAGGGCAAAAACAGATCACTCTCTCAGAAAGCTCTGGGATAATTCGAAGAAAACCAATATTTGTCTTATAGTGATCCATGAAAGTGATGAAGTGGCTTCACAAGGCACAAAGTCTCTTCTCCATGAGATTATGAAAGAGAAATTTCTAGACATGCCAAGAGATTCTGAAATTCAGATAGCAGACAGTTTCAGAACTCCAGCATGACTCAGCCCGAATAAGACATCCACCAGACACATCATAATCAATTTTACTAAAGTTAATATGAAGGAGAAAATTCTGAAAGCAGCCAGACGAAAGAAAACCATCACCTACAAGGGCAAGAATATTAGAATGACTGCAGATCTCTCTGCTGAAACCTTTCAAGCTAGAAGAGGATGGTCATCAACTTTTAATCTCCAAAAACAAAATAACTTTCAACCCAGGATCTTGTACCCAGTTAAACTGAGTTTCATTTATGATGGAGAAATTAATTACTTTAATGACATTCACATGTTGAAGAAATTTGCCATAACTAAAACAGCTCTCCAGGATATTCTCAGACCTATCCTCCAGAAAGACCAGAATAATCCTCCACCACAAAAGTAAACCCACCCAGAAACTTTTGACCAAATTCCAACTTCCACAGTCACAAAAGAATTAAAAATGTCCACTGGACTCTCAAAAGGCTTATCAATATTCTCAATTAATGTGAATGGTTTAAATTGTCCTCTAAAGAGGCACAGGTTAGCTGACTGGATACAAAAACTCAAGCCAGATATCTGCTGCATACAAGAGTCTCACCTTACATTAAAAGACAAATATAGACTCAAGGTGAAGGGATGGTCATCTATACTCCAGGCAAATGGAAAGCAGAAAAAAGCAGGCATTGTAATCCAATTCACGGATGCAATAGGCTTTAAACCAACCAAAATAAGTAAGGATAAGGATGGACACTTTAACATATTTGTTAAAGGTATTACACAGTATGATTAGATTTCAATTATTAATATTTATGCACCCAACCATAACACACTTCAATTTATAAGAGAAGCTCTAACAGACCCGAGCAACTTGATTTCCTCCAGGTCCATAGTAGTTGGAGATTTTAACATCCCTTTAGCTGTGTTGGAAGAAAAAGAAGCTAAACAAAGAAATTTTAGATTTAACCTTAACCATTCAACTGGACTTAACAGACATCTACAGAACATTTCATCCCAACAAAACTGAATACACATTCTTCTCATCAGTCCACAGAACATACTCCAAAATTGATGACAACCTAGGCCACAAATATAACCTCAGCAAATTAAAAAAAAAATAGAAATTATCCCTTGTATCTTCTCAGACCATCATGGAATAAAAGTTGAACTCAATAACAACAGGATCTGCATACTCATACAAAAACATGGAAGCTAAATAACCTTATGCTGAAAGATAGATGGGTTACAGACGAGATTAAGAAGGAAATCACCAAATTTTTGGAGCAAAGCAACAACAAAGACATGAATTATCAGAACCTCTGGGACACTGCAAAGGCAGTCCTGGGAGAGAAATTTAGAGCACTGCAAGCCTTCCTCAAGAAAATGGAAAGAGAGGAAGTTAATAACTTAATGGTACATCCCAAGCAACTGGAAAAGGAAGAACATTCCAACCCCAAACCCAGCAGAAGAAAAGAAATAACAAAAATCAGAGCAGAACTAATGTGATGAAAATATGTCAAACGATCTATGAACCAAGTGTATGGTGCCCCACGATCATACTAATGTACACAGCTATGGTTTAATAATAAAAAAAATCAGAGCAGAATTAAATGAAATTGAAAACAAAAGAATTATACAACAGATCAATAAATCCAAAAGTTGGTTTTTTGAAAAGATCAATAAAATAGATAAACCTTTGGCCAACCTAACCAGAAAAAAAAAAAAGAGCAAAATCTCTAATTTCATCAATCAGAAATGATAAGGATGAAATAACAACAGACCCCTCAGAAATTAAAAAAAACCTTAACAAATATTACAAGAAACTTTACTCTCAGAAATATGAAAATCTGAAAGAAATCAACCAATACTTGGAAGTACACCACCTACCAAGACTTTTCCAGAACGAAGTGGAAATTTTGAACAGGCCTATGTTAAGTTCTGAAATACCATCAACTGTACAAAATCTCCCTAAAAATAGAAGCTTAGGACCAGATGGCTTTACATCCGAATTCTACCAATCCTTTAAAGAAGAACTAGTACCTATATTACTAAACCTCTCCCAAAATATAGAAAAAGAAGGAATACTACCCAACACATTGTACGAAGCAAACATCACCTTGATCCCTAAACCAGGGAAAGACCCAACAAAAAAAGAAAATTATAGACCAATATGACTAATGAATATTGATGCAAAAATACTGAATAAGATCCTAACAAACAGAATCCAACAACACATCAAAAAAATTATACGCCATGACCAAGTGGGATTTATCCTGGGTCTCAAGGCTGGTTCAATATACGTAAATCTATAAATGGAATTCAGCACATAAACAAACTCAAAAATAAAGACCATGTGATTAGCTCAATTGATGCAGAAAAGCTTTTGATAATATCCAGCAACTCTTCACGATTAGAACACTTAAGAAAATTGGTATAGAAGGGACATTTCTAAAACTAACAGAGGACATCTACAGCAAACCCACAGCCAGTATCATACTGAATGGAGTTAAATTGAAATCATTTCCACTTAGATCAGGAACCAGGCAAGGTTGCCCATTGTCTCCATTGCTCTTTAACATTGTAATGGAAGTTTTAGCCATTGCACTTAGGGAAGAAAAGGCAATCAAGGGTATCTACATAGAGTCAGAAGTGGTCAAAATTTCACTCTTTGCAGATGACATGATCATATATTTGGAAAACACTAGGGATTCTACTACAAGACTTTTAGAAGTGATCAAGAAATACAGCAATGTCTCAGGCTACAAAATCAACACCCATAAATCTGTAGCCTTTATATATACCAACTATAGCCAAACTAAAAAGACAGTCAAGGACTCTATTCCTTTCACGGTAGTTCCAAAGAAGATGAAATATTTGGGAGTTTATCTAACAAAGGACGTGAAAGATCTCTATAAAGAGAACTATGAAACTTTAAAAAATAAATAGTTGAAGATGTTAACAAATGGAAAAACATACCATGCTCATGTCTGGGAAGAATCAACATTGTTAAAATATCTATACTACCCAAAGCAATATATAATTTTAATGCAATTCCTATTAAAGCTCCATTGTCATATTTTAAAGATCTTGAAAAAATAGTACTTTGTTTTATATGGAATCAGAAAAAACCTCAAATAGCCAAAACATTACTCAGAAAGAAAAACAAAGCAGGAGGAATCACGCTACCAGACCTGAGACTGCACTATAACTCAATAGTGATCAAAACAGCATGGTACTGGCACAAAAACAGAGAAGTAGATGTCTGGAACAGAATAGAGAATCAAAAGATGAATCCAGCTACTTACCGTTATTTGATCTTTGACAAGCCAATTTAAAACATTCAGTGGGGAAAAGATTCCCTATTTAACATATGGTGCTGGGTGAACTGGCTGGCGATCTGTAAAAGACTGAAACTGGACTCACACCTTTCACCATTAACTAAGATAGACTCTCACTAGATAAAAGATTTAAACTTAAGCCATGAAACTATAAAAATACTTGAAGAAAGTGCTGGGAAAACTCTTGAAGGAATCAGCCTGGGTGAATATTTTATGAGGAGGACTCCTCAGGCAATTGAAGCAGTATCAAAAATACATTACTGGGACCTGATCAAACTAAAAAGCTTCTGCACAGCCAAGAACATAGTAAGTAAAGCAAGCAGACAGCCCTTAGAATGGGAGAAAACATTTGCAGGTTATACCTCCAATAAAGGTCTAATAACCAGAATCCACAGAGAACTCAAACGTATTAGCAAGAAAAGAACAAGTGATCCCATCTCAGGGTGGGCAAAGGACTTGAAGAGAAACTTTTCTAAAAAAGACGGACGCACGATCTACAAACACATGAAAAAAAGCTTATCATCCTTAGTCATCAGAGAAATGCAAATCAAAACTATTTTGAGATATCACCTAACCCCAGTAAGAGTAGCCCACATAACAAAATCCCAAAATCAGAGTGGATGTGGAGAAAAGGGCAAACTTCTACACTGCTGGTGGGAATGCATACTAATACGTTCCTTTTGGAAGGATGTTTGGAGAATACTTAGAGATCTAAAAATAGACCTGCCATTCGATTCTATCATTCCTTTACTAGGTATATACCCAGAAGACCAAAAATCACAATATAACTAAGACATTTTTACCACACTGTTTATTGAAGCCCAATTCATAATTGCTAAGTCATGGAAAAAGCCCAAGTGCCCATCGACCCACGAATGGACTAGCAAATTGTGGTATATGTATACCATGGAATAATATGCAGCCTTAAAGAAAGATGGAGATTTTACCTCTTTCATGTTTACATGGATGGAGCTGGAACATATCCTTCTTAGCAATGTATCTCAAGAATGGAAGAAAAAGTATCCAATGTACTCAGCTCTACTATGAAGCTAATTTATAGCTTTCATATGAAGGCTATAACCCAACTATAGCGCAAGAATATGGGGATAGGGCCAAGGGAGAGGAAGGGAGGGGTGAGTTAGGGTGGAGGGAGGGTAATGGGTGGGGCCACACCTAAGGTGCATCTTAGAATGGGTACAGGTGAAACTTACTAAATGCAGAATACAAATGTCTACATACAATAACTAAGAAAATGACATGAAGGCTACGTTGAACAGTTTGATGAAAATATTTCAGATTGTATATGAAACCAGCACATTGTACCCCTTGATTGCACTAATGTACACAGCTATGATTTAACAATAAAACAAAAAATGCCTGTTAGAAATGAAGAGAAAGTAACTTTTGGTGAATAGGGAGAAGCCAGAATTTGCACAAGTTACAAGGAACAGGATTCTCTCCAAGGTTAATTATAGTATCCTCCAGGAGGGAGGTGAGAGAAGATACAAGCAGAAAATGCCTGAAGCCAAAGGTGAGAGGAGAGGGTCTACAGCATGGAGTGATAGGACTGAGGAATGAAGACTCCCCAAATATTGACCAGGTACTATCCACATAGACGCTAATATCTAAAATATAACATTCACTAACTGTCTCAAGAAAATTTTCTCCTGAAACTAAAAGCCACCCACTTTGGCCAGGAACCTCCTGCCACCCTGGGATATTCTGCCCTTTTCTTGGGCAATTGTTTGCTAACAAGTCATTTACTTTAATTCTTGTCAGGTACCTCACTTGCCCTGATCCATTTTTTTTTTTTTCTCACAAGAGTCAGAATAATGTCAATGTACATCTACCCAGTTATACAACTTCTCTCTATAAAACTCTCCTATTCCTTCCTGATATATCCAGAAAATAATTCCAAAGTCTTATTCTAGCACATGATATGCTACCTGACCTGGCCCCTGCCTCTGTCTCAAATGCTATTTTTGCTCGTTTTAGGTTGGACGTCCCTTGCACTTCACAGGAATTGCATTTGCTAGACTCTTTACATGTAAGGAATTTAGGAAAATCCAGATTGTATGCGTGAAGTGGCAAGCAGATACCCATGTGTGTATTGTAAGATAGTGATTTTTATAGTATTCGTGAAATGTGCACTCAGATTTTCCTTGTGTGATGCCTGGAGTCACTAGATAAACTTAATAAGATTGTGGTTTTGTGTCAGGCCATGGGGTGTACTTAATTTCCTTCTTCTCAAATTACAAAACCATATACTGAAATAAAAGGAGGTAAAAGAATAAAAGATTATCCAGAGGACCATAAATATAAATATTAATATATGTTACCTTTGTAGAATGTACCAGGTCTTTTTTTGGTGGCCTGCGGTATTACAAGAGTCTCATATTCTCCTTTGGAGAATAACTGATATCCACATTATTCTCCAGAATTTGGAGTCATTGATTCAGCAATAATCCACATTGCTATATTGCAAAGCTGAGAAGAACAGAGAGCTGGGGGCTACATAAGCCCATTTCTAGCCCATCATTAGGATTTGGTTCTTGTCTGTGACACTGTGAAAAGCAGCTTAAGATGGGCCCTTGGATTTCACACAGCTCAGTGAAAACTGAGAAATAAAGGATCTAAGAAATGACACAGTCTGCTTTATTTTTTTTTTAACATTGGAAAGGGAAATAACTCCTCCTAGACATCTTTTTCCCCCTTAGGAAAATATAGTTAGAATATCAATTAAACTGCCAGGACAGATAGCAAGTTTAGAATGGCAAGGAGTCTTAATCCAAGAGCTGGGAACAGACTGAGTGATCCATACACTGAGGAACAGTACGTGTGAATAGGGATCAAGTAATAGGATAAAAGAGTCCAGATTCAATAATAGAGGTAGGTTTACCAGCTACCCAGATTTAAAAGCAGGGGAATAAAGTCACTGGATGTTTGTAACAAGTCCTGGCTTATAAGTGCACTTTTTTCTTTACTTTTTAGGAACTTCATAATTTCTGTTCTCTTAACCAAGAATAGGACGATTTAATTATAAAGTATAATGTTATTTCCCTAGAAGGCTTTTGGTAATGAATACATTGAGGTAGGGGCAAGATGGCAAACAGGAAGGGCCCACACAAGCCGCTCTCAAGGAGCAGGTGGAGAGTTGCAGGTGCAGATGCCCCTCTATAGATGGGCCTTCTAGAAAAGAGCATCGTGAGTCACCAGGGAAGTGATGGAGGGCATTCAGAGTGAAGAAGAAGGTGACAAGGCCATCCTTGCATTCTGCAAGGTCACAGGTACCTGGGGAAGACATCCACATTGGGAAAGGACAGGAGGAGGGACTTCGGGACTCCATGCTCCTATGACAGGAGCTTTGGTCTCAGCTGGGGTGGGTGCTTCCACCAGCAATGCAGCCCTCCAGACTGATCAGGGAGCTGCTGGAGTTCATGTATTGTCATTGGGCCAGAGAGAGGGCACAGCAGGAGCTTAGCCTCTTGCACTTGCAGGTGGCCAAAACTAACAGCATTCTGAGCTCTCGCGCCCAGACAGCCAGGTCTATTCAGGTCAGCTTTGCTGCACCATGGTGGGTATGCCTGTACCCATTTCCCAAGGATGTGCTGAGGGTCAACTGACAGGATGTTATATCTTAAATCACCTTATAAATATTAGTTGATATTCTTATCCAAAACTAATACCCAAAGCATGGAATTAATCTTTACTTAAATAAACATTAACTACTGTAAACAGAAACAAAATCTACTAGATAAATGTGCATGTTTCCTAAATTTATGAATAAGTAACCTTAAGCCATGGACACAAATAGTTGAGAGAAAGGAAGAGAAGTTTGTTTATGAAGGGAAATCTTCACAGAAAAAAGGTTGGGTTTTCATCCTTTAGAAAGAATTCAGAAAGACTGAGTGGTCCAAAGAAAATAAAATTGACAGCATTGATTTTAATCCTGATTCACTGAGAAAAGCCTTAAGAAGAAAAACTAATAGTAAGATATTATAATTTTATCAACCATCTATTCCCTTGATGCAATTAACTTTAATTTGTAAGCAGCATCGTAATGACTTTTACACCAGAATTTATAGTAAAAACTCTCTAAATTTTCATCATAGAATATTGTGCAAAATCCCACATCTTGTAAACATAATTATAAATATTAGTTGATAATCTCATTTAAAACTAATGCCCAAAGCATGAAATTAATTTTCACTTAAATAAATGTTAACTGAAATAGGCATCTATGAGTTTTAGTCTTTGATCTTTCAGAGGGACGTGAAGTGAAAGTGAAAAAGGAAAACGGTAGTTTTAGGAACATGTATTTCCAGGGTTCTCTAATGTAAAACCCATAGTTAAAAAGTATTAAATTAAATTTATGAGGAAGATTAGTGGATCTCGACAAACCTCAGTTTGAAAACACACTTTAATGCCAAGTGTTTCTTGGTTAAAGATGACTAGCAAGGGTAAAGTAACAGTACGTACTTTTTCACAGTTCCAGCTATAACTTTTTTTGCAAAATGCATGATTGGACATTATTAAACGCCCCTTTATTTTATTGTCTTAAGTCGCTAGAGTAGATAGTTGGTTTTCCCTATAATGAGCAAAGCTGCTAATCAATAATTAGTGACCTGCGTGCAAAGCTGGCCATCTTCAAAATTACTTCTATGTACTTGAACATTAAGACCCAGAGGCAAGTGCAGCACTGTCTCTATTGTTGAAAGATGCTCATAAAAACCTAGAAAGGTGAGATACATTTTCATTTAGTTATTTAATATCTGCCTACCACAGTTTCTAAGTTCATGGAATTGAATTATTTTAGAGTACATAAAGTGCATAAATTTAGTGATAGGAAATCTATTTTAGCTTCCTGTAAATAACTGCCCTCGTTGATGACACACTCCGTTTATGTCTGAGGATAACTCACATGAAAATAGTTTTCATAAAGTTGATCAAATCTCATCTCCCAGAGACTGAATGGGAGAACTTTTAACGATTCAAGCACATCTATAAAATTTAAAGAAAAGGACTAAAATGGAAATATTCATTTAATAAGCTAGAGTCACAGGCAGCATTTTATAAACTTTGATTTTTTCCACCTTCTTGTTTTAAGAGCAGACACACACTTTAAAAGATACTAAGTACAGGAAAATAACCTTAATCATTTTCAAGAATTTTATGTCAATAAATAGATACTTTAAATACCAGAAATTGAAGAGTAAATTTCAGGTCTAATTAACCATTTATTGTATATGAAGAAGCTTTTAAAAATAATTTCCCCACAAATTTTAGGTTTTACAAGTTCAAACCCACAGAAAAGTTGAAATAATTATAAAATGAAGGTTTGCAACATGAGAACTTAACCTGAATTCACTTATGATTAAGGTTTTGTCACGTCTGTCCTCTTTCTGTGTGTGCACACATGCACAGAGGTATAGATGTAGGTACAGATATCTGCTTTACACAGGATAGCCACAAAGTTCATGTGCAAACTGCACACTATTTTAAATTGCACATGAACTTGATGGCCACCCTGCATATGTTTTACTTTGTTTTGCTTTTGCTGAACCATTTTAAAGTCTTAGAAAGTAAAAAAATTATCCAAGAAAGGGCCGCACCTGTGGCTCAGTGAGTAGGGCGCCGGCCCCATATACCGAGGGTAGCAGGTTCAAACCCAGCCCCAGCCAAACTGCAACAAAAAAATAGCCGGCATTGTGACAGATGCCTGTGGTCCCAGCTGCTCGGGAGGCTGAGGCAAGAGAATTGCATAAGCCCAGGAGTTGGAGGTTGCTGTGAGTCGTGTGATGCCATGGCACTCTACCCAGGGTGGTAAAGTGAGACTCTATCTCTACCAAAAAAAAAAAAAAAAATCCAAGAAACTCCATTCTCGGATAACTCAACATTCATCTTCTCAAAACCGTTCTCTTATACAGCAACAATGCCAATATCACTGTAAGAACACCAATGTAATACTATCATGTAATACAGAGAACATATTAAATATCCTGACTTGTTCTCAAGATGTCTTTTCTTTTGTAGTTTTTGGCTGGGGCTGGGTTTGAACCCACCACCTCCGGCATATGGGGCCGGCGCCCTACTCCTTTGAGCCACAGGTGCTGCCCTCGAGATGTCTTTTAAAACTGTTTTGTTGTCGTTTATTTGTTTGCCTGATTGCTTTGTTATGTTTTACAATCAGGATCCATTCAGGAGAGTCTCTTGTTTTATATTGCACATAATACTACACCCTCAGGACTTCGGTAGCCCATGGTTTAAATCCAGTACAATATTTATAACCAGAACTACTGGTTAATTAAAGGGTGAAGGAATGTTAACTCATTCAAACACTTAAATCTCTACTGAGGGCCTATTACGTGCCAGGGGTTGTTCTAGGCTTGAGGATTCAGCGGTGAACAAGACAGAAAAGCCCTTGTCTTCATGGAGCCTGAGCTAGTCTGAAGACAGAAAGATAGATGCAGAGCTATATAGCCACAAAAATATGTAAAATAAAATATATCCAGAAGTAATAAGGACTATGCATGAATAAAACAAGAGAACTATGATAAAATGTAGTTTTGCTCTCTGCTTTGAGTTAGTAGGTTGAGAAAGTGTTGTTGATAAAAGACTGTCAGCCACTTAAAGAGCTGGGATAAGAGTCTTCCAGCAACAAGAGCAGTTAGTACCAAAGCCCCAAGTCATTAACATGCTTAATGAATATGCTAAGAAAGGGATCATGTTTATATGATATAATCCTCTGGGCGGTCCTGTTAGAGATGTTCTATGACCTGGAGTTTATATTAAGATGTAGTTTTCTCTAGAGTTCAGAAAATTATTCTGCACGAGTTTATAAGTTCAGGACTTAATAACAGTCCCGAGTTATACTTTTGACTGTACCACTTATTGCTGTGGAATGTCTGCCGTGTGTATAGACTTAGTTCCTTACATGTAACTCTGCAGTGGTCTCCAGAGGTCTCTTAAGGGGAAAAAAACCTGGTAGTGCTTTTAAAGTGCCAAGCGCTAAATTCTATTCCCCCTCTTACATGTTCAGTCCGATGCAAGCAATATTTTAGAGAGTAACAATATGATGGTAATATGATAGAATGCTCATTATTTCTCCCGAAAATATTTTTAAGACAGGAAAAGTTGTAATGTATACATATAGAGTGTAGACATATAGTGTATACATATAGAATCTTCTAAATTTAGAAAAATATTGAAATTGAATGTTATAAATTTTTGTTATATTTTATGTGGAAATTCTAGGCCAAAGCAATAAAACCAGGAAAAATTAGTAGTTACTTATAGAATAATTCTTGACTCTGATACTAAAAAGCAATACCCTCTACTTGTGGAACCTCTGGAATGATCTGGGAAGGAATTTTCTTTTAAAAAAGAAAACAAAACAAAACAAAAAAACTGAGCTGGGCTGGGTGGCTTACACCTGCTATCCTAGCATTCTGGGAGGCTGTGGCTGGAGAATACCTCCGGGCCAGAAGTTAGAGACCATTTTGGGCAACAAAACTCTTTTGTAAATAATAATAATAGGGCCAGGCAGGTTAGTTAATGCCTATAATCCTAGCACTCTGGGAGGCCAAGGTGAGTGGATTTCTTGAGCTCACGTGTTAGACACCAGTCTGAGCAAGAGCAAGACCCCATCTCTCAAAACCAGCTGGGCATTGTGGAGAGCATCTGTAGTCCCTGCTACTTGGGAGGCTGAGACAAGAGGATTGCTTGATTGGTTGCTGTGAGCTATGACACAACAGCTCACATTGGTTGCTGTGAGCTATGACACAACAGCACTCTACCTACCCAGGGTGACAAAGTGAGACTATGTCTCAAAAAAAAAAAAATTATATCCGAAAGAATAACAGTAATACGGTGTGGTGATAAAATGAAGCCTTGCTTTTTGCCCTGCTTCTGCCACTGTGTGACCATGGGGTGACAACTAATGTTCAGTGTGACATTGACAGGTCACCTATCCCTCCTAATTTGTTTCTTCACTGGTCAAACATCAGGGTTAGGCTGGCAAATAGCACAGGACGATCGAACAAGAACCAAATTCAATGGGAAGATGAGTTTGGTATATCTATTAGTGTTTTTTTTTACCTTTTCAGAGGAGACATCTTAGAATTGGTGTATTTCAATAAAAATCTGTTATTCCTGTCTGGTCTTGAAAGATGGAATGATCTGAGAAAGGCAAATCTACATTTTTATTTACCAACAGCATGTTGGAACTAAGTAGTTACTCCCCCCCCAACCTTTTATTTTTAGATAAGGTATGTGCACTCCAGTGCTCAGCACTCACAGAATATATGCAATGTGCCCACTCCTGACCCATTTGAGCCAAGTACATGACCTGCCCGGCTCTACTAGAATTTAAAATTGGATCCTGACCTAAAGGATCTCTCCGTTTCTTTCAGTTATGACATGCAGGTTTTACAAATGTGAATGGAAGTATACTGGCCAAGATAAAATAGTACTAACCTTTTTGTGGTTGAAAGGTCAAGGCTAAGAAGCCATGTCCATCTGGGGGTTTATCATTTTAATAATAGCCAGTAACGTTTATTTAGTATATTGTCCGGCGCTAGAAACTCTGTTAAACACTTTATATGCCACACCTTATTATCAAGTTTAAACATCAATATCCTATGCTTTCACATGGAGAACTGAGTTTTGAGAGGCAAATAACTTGCTAAACTTACATCAGCTGGTAAGATTACAATGGGCACTACAATTCTGGCACATAGTATAGAAATTGCATTCATCATTACTTTGGTATAGTGTTGCCCATTAACTACCCATGAAACCTTGGAGAATGTCATTCGATTCTGTGTAACTCTGTTTTTCACTTTTAGTTGGAATTGACATTATCTATCTCACAGGTTGCTTATGACGATTAAATGATAGACAATACATGAAAATATACTAAATGTAGGAATTGGTATATAATAGGGACATAACAAATACCTGTACCTGTTTCTAGCACTTCCACAATACCTGTGGTAGATTCTGGTATAGAACTTCTCCGGATTGCAAACCATTTAACAGTTATATGAAAAATGCCTGAGGCTTCCACTGCAGTTAGACCATATAATTATTTACAGACATTAGAAAGATAGCATCAGGGCACCTTTGTAGAAAATAATGAATAAACACATTCACTATCAAGTCTCCACTTTGATAGAAACAGCTATTTTGAATAAACACCAGCTGGAAAAGCAGCATGTGTAAATCTACCATTGATCCGCAGACTTCATCAGCACAAACTAAAGTCTGGAAAGAGGGAAGATACAGTCTGATTCAACCAGTGCAAGATAAGGCTATGGGAGTAGACAGAGAAAACAAACAAGTCTGTGGGTATTTACTGCACGTGAAATGGTTGTCATATGATGCTGTGATCCATCCCGTGCTCTGCTCATGCAAATGGTTCAAGTCACGGTTTATTCCCAAGCCTTCTGCAGAGAAGTGTGTGCAGGAATGCCTGCTGTTTAAGGAGGCTCTGTGAGCCAAATGTAAGATGCAGGTGCTTAAAGAGACATTTTCTAATTTAGTATAAAGGATACCTATACACAGACATATATATTATTCTTAATGAAATCTTTTGCTCCATTTCAAGTAATCTCAACTCAGTTAGGTATGCTTTGTTTTTCAAGACAAAGTATATCATATTTCTATTTTAAGAATAAATAATATCAATTATTCCACAGATACAAATAATATAACATTATACAGGGTAGACATAAAGTTCATGTGCAATTAAAATTAGTTTATTCATTTAGTTCGTGGGTTAGCTAGCAAATTATGTTCTGCTCATCAAATGCTTCCTGTTGCCTGGGTTTGTAAATACAGTATTGGAATACAGACGTGCTCAAATGTTTACACTGTCCTTAGCTGCTTAACAGCTACAATGCAGTTGAGTAGTTGTGGCAGAGATCATATGACTACATAGCCTAAAATATTTATTTTCTGGTCCTTTGTATAAAAAAATGTGAATAACCTGTGATTTTGTTCAGCACTGCAGTCTTCTCCTTTTAACACAATTTCTTCATTCTCCTACTGGGAATAGAGAGAAAGAATACTAGATCTTGCTTGAACAGAAAAACTTTATGGCCAATAGAGAAAGAGAGATAATCAAGGATGAAGAGGAAAGCAAATAAATAACCTAATGGCCAGCTGCATCTCAGATCCAGATGACTCTTAGTTTCATTTGCAAGAAACCTATTTCTTGCAGTATGTCTAGACATGAGTTTGGTCTCAGGTAGGAGCAATGAAAAGAGGGTATCTCTGAATACATTACCAGTACTGGAGTTATTCTATTGAACTTTCAGTTATAAGTACAGTTCAATTGGCTCAGTTGACCAACAAGCAGAAATAGGGGCTGAAAATAGCAAAACTTGCACTGTTCTCATTACTGTCATAGCTGGGACAAAATTAAGGCAAAAGCTAGCCCAGGCTTCCAGGAGCAAACATACCTGCTCATCTCTAGCATTATGTTCATATATTTTAATGCAATCAATACCCAGAGATATTCCTAACTTAATCACAAACAGATAAGCTTATTGACCCTTATTGGGTCCTTCCTTCCCAATGGAAGAAATTGCTAAATCTGAAGACTGAAAATAGGCCAGGTGCAGTTGCTTGTGCCCATTAGCCTAGCACTCTGGGAGGCTGAGGTGGGAGGATGGCTTGAGATCAGGATTTCTAAAACAGCCTGAACAAGAGTGAGATCCCATCTCTACTAAAAATAGAATAAATAAGCCAAATATGGTGGCACCGGCTGACTGTCCTAGGTATTCTGGAGGCAGAGAAAGGAAGATCACTTGAGACCAGGAGTTCAAGTTCGCTGTGAACAATGCACTCAAGCTAGCCAAAGCTACAGAGTGAGACTCTGCCTTAAAAAAAAAAAAAAAAGCTAAAGATAATCTAAAGAGTAAACTAACACAGGTCTCTGCTGACTTCAGACAAGATATTAGTAGTCACAGTCTTGCCTGGTAGTGTAACATTTTAGCTACATTTTTTTTTAATGTGCACCACCCCTATTCCCTTTGAACATTAAAATCAAAAACTTGGGCCGGCCCCATATACTGAGGGTGGCGGGTTTAAACCCAGCCCCGGCTTAACTGCAACCAAAAAATAGCTGGGTGTTGTGGCGGGCGCCTGTAGTCCCAGCTACTTGGAAGGCTGAGGCAAGAGAATCGCTGAAGCCCAGGAGTTGGAGGTTGCTGTGAGCTGTGTGATGCCATGGCACTCTACCAAGGGCTATAAAGTGAGACTCTGTCTCTATAAAAAAAAAAATAATAATAATAACTTTTCAGAGGAAGATAGTCTAATTGCCAAAGACATGAAAAAACACTCAACATCTCTAATCATAGGGAAATGCAAATCAAAACCACAATGAGATATCACATAACTTCAATGAGAACAGCTCTTATCAAAAGTCAAAACAACACGTGCTGGTATGGATGTGGACAGAAGGGAACAGTTACACACTTTTGGGGGGACTGCAAACAGGTGTGAATATCTATGGAAAATTGTATTCAGATACCTCAAAGAGATAAAAGTAGACCTGTCATTTGATCTAACAATTTCACTACTGCATATTTACCCAAAGGAAAAAAGAACAATTTTATCATGAAGACACTTGCACTTGGATGTTTATAGTAGCACAATTTACAAGTACGAGGATGTGGAAACAACCCAAATGCCCATCAGTACATGAGTGGATTAATAAAATATGTTTTTTGTATCCCGTGGAGTACTATTCAGCCATGAAAAAGAGATAATCTAGTATCTTTCATAACAACCTGGATGGATTCTTCTAAGTAAAGTGTCATAAGAGGAAAAAAACAAACAACATGGGAACTCAATACTAAATTGAAACTAACTGATCAACACTTATGTGGATGTAAGGAAATAAAACTCAATAGGAATCAAGTAGGTGGGATAGAGAAGGAGAAGTTGTGTTAATTCACACCAAACAGGTGCAATGCACACATTCTAGGTAAAGGACACACTTACAACTTTAACTTGAAATGCACAAAACAAACTAAGTAACAAAACATGTATACCACTGTAATATGCTGAAATAAAAAAATATATATATAAACTAGATCTAAGCCAATTTTATTTGCAAAAATTCCAAAAGTTTTATAAATACATGTTTAATCTTAATGTCAAGGTTCTTGAAAGAAATGTAGAAGAATAACCTAGAATGAATATCAGTAGTTGAGGTCTCAGTGGCCAAACTCCACTTGCCACCTGATTCTGCAAACTGTAATGTCTTTTAAATGGCTGAGAACAAAAATTGTTTTAGAAAGAATAATATTTCATGACACATTAAAATTTATATATTCAGATTTCAGAATCCATAAATAAAATGTTACTGGAGCACAGTCATACTCATCTAGTTATGTGGCTATATCCAAGCTATTGCACCAGATTTGAGCAGTTGTGACAGAGACAGTATGGACTACAAATCTGAAAAAAACTTATTATTTGGCTTTTTATAGAAACAGTTTGCTGGCCCCTGGCTTAGAGTCTTATGTTATTTATCATAAATAACCTTCCAAGCTGTAGCTCTAAAACAACTTCAACAATTTTTCTACATTTTTTATTTTTTTGTCAATCAGTGCCATTTACCTCTTAGGGAACAAGCACTGGGGCACACAGTTCCTCCAGGAAGCAGATTTAAAAACTTATAGTCAATTATTTAACAAACATTAGTAAAGTTTGTGAAATACTAAAACTATGCTACTTATGCTAGCCATAAAATCCAGTGACCCTGAGTTACTGAAACCACACAATTGCGTATATATATTTTTCTTTATATGAGTTGCAAAACTTGATGCCTGGCATGTGTTAAGTGCTTAAGACACATTCATCTAACGAAGCAACGATGTGATTTCTGTCCCAGAATAACACATAGTCCAGAAAAAGAGACAAGCAGGTAAAATCTGACTTACTTTAAGGTCTGTGAAAAAGATAGAAATAACTTGTCTATGATAACACAGGAGCAGAGTTTCACAAATGTGGCATATGATAGGAATCTGGAAGTTCAAGAAATATGTACACTAGAACCTCTATAAGTTGGCCACTCAAGGGACTGGAGTTGTAACACACTGGTCAACACACAGAGGTGGTCAACATAGGGAAGGAGGTCTACTCTACTGATACATATAGGTGGAACATGTTCAGTCCATGAAAATTAGGTCAATGTAAGGGGATGATCAGTGTAAAGAGGCAGTCAACTATGGAGGTTCTACTGTTTACTGACTTTATACTTGATTCTTAGCACCATGTGGGAGGTGATATAATAACTGGTTTTGGATCCAGAAAGAGTACAAGAGCCAAGCAAAGTGTGAAGAGATAAAAACTAGAAAGACCTATCAGGAAAAAGGAATGGCAACCAGACACAGGTGCAAAGAAACGAGCTGTGTATAGGCGGTAAGTGCTGGTGAGCTTATCTTGGCAAGCAAAGAATTGTCAGCCTTGACTGGGCCTAGGACTTTCCAAGTAGCCAAGAAATCTAGTAGCTGCAAAGCAAATGACAGAGTCTCAGCAAAGGAGTCTGAATTTCTGAGACGGGTCTCCCCACCTAGCCAATGAGCCAGAACTCAGTGTCTGGAGATAGTGATGGCAGGTAAGAGATGGCAGTCTAAGCAGGCAGGTTGTAGATGGGCTGGTCAGCAAGCATTTGAAGCAAGTGCAGAGAGAATAGTAGTGAGGAATTTGGGGAAGAGAAGAGTCAGAGAATCAGGAAGACAGGCCAGCGGGAAGGCGGAAAGAGTCAGAAAAACTCATAAACAGAAAATGAGGTTCTTGCTGCCAGATTTGCCAAGAAAAGGCATTATGCTCCCTCTCTCGCTAACACACACCCTAGATATTAAAACTAAAGATGGTGGATGGTGGCAGATATATGTCCAAAGAACTCAGGCAAATGTAAAGGCATACATAAGGCATGATAAGGCATTATTAGATCTTGAGGGCAGAAGGAACAGGCAAGGAGCAAATCTGACTTGACACTAACTCACTGGTTACCATGTAGTCTTTAAATGTGATTTGATCATGAACACTGCTGAGTCCAGGATCTGTTTTAAACTCAATCCACACTTAAAATTCCAGGGCTTTAATTGAGAAGACTGTCAGAAAATGGAGATAGACAGTCAAGGGAGATTTCACGATTTAAAAAACCAAACGACAGCAGCAACAAAGTCAGTAATCGTGACAAACATTGAATCACAGCAAAAGCCTGCCTCAGATTAGATGTTTGGAATGTGAACACAGAGATCCTTGAACACCACTGAGCTGGTTTACTATACGAAAGCCTTGCCAGATTTACATTATTTCCCTTTCGAAATCATTTAGTAAAGTGAAAAGTACAAGTGAAAACACAAGGTATCTTTGAAATCTGTAAAAGAGTCCTTGTAATAACTAATGAAAGAGTGAATAGGTGTTCTCATAGGTGCTGTGTGCCTGATGGAGAATAAGATACATAAAGCTTACAAGTTAAAGGAATGGCTATTTAAGAGTATTTCAGAGGTTGACCCTTGACCCCCTCCTATTCAAACATGTTTACTCATGACCTGGATGAAGAACTGGAACATATGTATTAAAATATGTTTTTTTAATATTTTACCTATAGTCTAAAGCTGAACAAGGAAGCTGATATGAAAGAAAGTATTAAAATAATAAAGCATATGATTATTGGGTTGATGGGCTATAATCAACTTCAAAAGAAAATGACACTTAGTCATAGGATATGTGAAGATACTTGGAAATTTTAGGCAACCATCCGTTCCTTATAAGTGAACAATACAATACGATGTGGTAACTCAATTTAATGCAACTCTGGCCTGTAGTAAGAATGTGAGGCCTAACTATTAGAAGTAACAAGCTCACCGTATTGCTGGGCATTCCAGTCTAAGCAAAGAGTAAAACTAAAGCCGTTTATAAGAGACCCAGGAGTGGGGTGAAGAGTTTGAAAGCATGCACATGGAATACAGGTTGTTCGTATACTTCCTGGTTTTCTGTTCTTCGTGGACATTTATTTCCATTTCCTACTCCATGTCATAATGGGCCATGTCCCACACTCCCACTGAAAAATTCTTTCTTTCTCTTCTTTTTCTTTTTCTTTTTTTTGTATTGGATATTTATTTATTTTTTTATTAAATCATAGCTATATCTAGAAGACCAAAAATCACATTATAACAAAGATATTTGCACTAGAATGTTTATTGCAGCCCAACTCATAATTGCCAAGTCATGGAAGAAGCCCCAGTGCCCATCAACCCATGAATGGATTAATAAACTGTGGTATATGTACACCATGGACTACTATGCAGCCTTAAAAAAGATGGAGACTTTACCTCTTTTATGTTTACATGGATGGAGCTGGAAGATATTCTTCTTAGTAAAGTATCTCAAGAATGGAAGAAAAAGTATCCAGTGTACTCAGTTCTACTATGAAACCAATATATATTGGATATTTAAAGAGAGAAGACCTCTTTATCCCCAACACAATGCAGTAAGGGTGTTGTTTGGGTGGAGGCTGGAGGGTTGGTAGGCTGCTTGCTTGAGAAAATAGACAGGGAATTTAAACAACTACTATTTCCTCAATGACATTTCACAAAGTTGGACCTTCTTTTGTAATTTATAATCTCATTATTTGGCTTGTTTACAAATAATGGGAGCCCCTATGTTTTTCATTGTTTTGTAATAACACTTTGGAAGGCTTTGCCAAAATAAACTCTCCCCCCCACCTTTTTTTAATCTTTTGAAAAAGGAGAGTAGGAGTAAGAGGGGAGATTTAAAAAGTCTCATTTGTTTTGAACTATCTCGAACTAGCATAAGTTCTGCAAGATTTTTTTATTACCTTCATTTCAATGGTTTCTATAATACAGATGGTACCATCTCAGAAGAGGCATTTGTCTTGGCATGACCCAGACAAATTTGACCTTTTACATTCCTTTTCCGGTCTACTTTGTGAAGTTTCACTGAGCAGAAGCATCTCATTGTTTCAAACTTTGACACAGAGTATTCTTCAACTGGTAAGGGATATGTCCCATTATTCACATGTTATTTTCATTAGAGTTTATATGTCCTACCACCTAAAATTTCCTGACCTAGACACATGTATAAACCTAGGGTAATAAAAAAATGTATACACATTTTAAAAATATCTCTTAATGGGAAGATAGATAGATAGATAGATACATGATACATATAAAGTGGATCATATGAAAAGCCATTCAAAAGGTGATAAGACATTGACAAAGAGGAAAAGGATTATTCTATATCACATGTCTGAAGATCGGGGTCTTGACAAGGCAATGGATTTGTACTGTGCTGCTGCCGATGTGAGGGAAAAATAACACAGAGAATTGGCATTCTTCTTACAGAGGATTTAAATACAGCATATAGACTTTTGAACAAGCAGAACTAAATTTGAATTATTCAGGATAATAATTATTATATCAGTTTGAATACATGCTGCAAAGATAATTATCTTTTTTACTAGACGACTCTTACAGTTTATGAGAACATCTAATACAGAATAAGAAACTCTAAACTTCCCGGGGAAGGCAAGCTAGGATTCTCCTAGAAGAAAGCATCATTTCTGAGGCAGAAAAAGAGAAAGTGTCAAGAGAAAAATTAACTATTTTTTTTCTGTTACCTTTGGATGGCAGAAAATAATTCAGTGAAAGCACTGTTATCATTTAAATGCATCACATGCCTAGCCCTGGTGCTGGCTATCACTGAGAACTTTGTCTCAGATGCAAAGATTTTCCCTTCATTCAACATTTGGAATCAAAGGTAACCCCTTTTCTATAGCCTGAATCCTGCTCATAAGATCACTAGCAAAATTCCTGTGGGCTAAGGATACGCAAAAGAGAAGACAGGCAGAGGAAAATTTCATCTGAGACTGGGCAACATTTATATAATATACCATAACCAGGAACAATAAGAAAATGAACTGAATACGAGATCTCTATGATGACAAGGGCCAATGATGGGGAATGATCCATCTGCCCATGGCATCGTCCTTCATCACCAAATAGAGATGAGAAGGTGAACTCGTTGGAAAGTAGTTTCTAAGTGTTCTTTTCATCAAGCTTATAAAGGGTGGTCATAAAGTTAGTGTGCAATTTAAATAGTTACAACTATTTAAATAATTACAATGATTTACTTTTAATTGCACACTAACTTTATGGTCACCCTATCTACTCATCTGAATATGGGTTCTTTAGTTGCTTTCATAAATAAAGTGAAATGTGGTAATAAGGGGAAGTGATTATAAATTTTGAGTCACAAGGGCTAAACACCATAAGACTGAGGCTTGTCTCAGTCTTCCTAGAGGGATGATAAACTATTTTTAATTTTTTTTAAGGTTACTTCGTTCATTTGAAACCATGATACTCTTTCCACTGTTAGGATAGAAAGGGAGACAGTTCTAATCTGCTCAGCTGTGAGAAGGCTGCAGTGCCGTTTTATTCTGGGGAAACTTTTTCTTTTCATTTCAGATGAACATGAAGGTACACGTGATTAGGTTACAATGTTTGCATGTTTTAGTTTAGGTCCCTGTTTCGTGTGTCCTGGCCCCAGGAGGTGTGCGCATACACTGTGCCTGGTTACGTGAAAGTACAGTGATGGCCTCCATCTTCCCTTCTTTAAACCTCCCCTCTCCCCAACATGAATTGAACTGGGGTTTTCTCTGCTGTGGGTATGTAAGAGTTCATCTACTGTCTTTGTATAACTATTGAATTCCTTGGATACCTGCTTTTCCATTCTTGTGATACTTCACTAAGTAAGAAGAATGTGTTTCAACTCCGTACAGGTCAATATATGAAAGATGTAAAGTCTGTCTTTTTATGGCTGAATAGTATTCCGTGGTGTACGTATACCAGTTTATTAATCCGCTGATGGGTTAATGGGCACTTGGGCTGTTTCTTATTTTCTGGAAACTTTTACAATGAAAATTTTCCTTTGAAAATGTAGGAAAACTCTTCTGCAAAATGACATATCCGAGATAATTGCCTTTTTTTTTTTCTGTTACAACTTTAGAAATAATCCCAATTTACTTTTGAGGGGTTTAACTTGATTTTCAATTAACAAATAACACTTACATATATTCATGTGGTACAAAGTGGTATACATGTATACCTTGTGGAATGATCAAATTAGGCTGATCAGAATGTTCATATCCTCAAATATTTATCGATTTTGTGGTAATAACATTTAAAATCCTCCTCTAAGCTGTTTTTAAATATGCATTATTATTAACTATAGTCCTGGTGCTGTGCAATAGAACACCATAACTTATTCCTTCTATCTAACTGAAATTCTTTCTAGCTATAGACTAGGATCTCCCCTTCCTCCCATCCCCTCCCCCTAGTATCCACTTGTATGAGCCTGACATTTTTGCATTCCACACACCACACACACACAAAAGTAAGATCGTGTGTCATTTATTTTTCTATGCCTACTTTATTTCACTTGACATAATGCCCTCTAGGTTCATCCATGATGGCACAAATGACAGAATTTTCTTTTCTTTTTAAAGGCTGAATAGTATTCCATTGTGTTTATCTACCACATTTTTTTAATCCATTCAACTGGTGATGGACACTTAGCTTTTTTCTTACTCTTGGTCGGCTATTGTGAATAGTGCTGCAAAGAACAGCACCTACCAATCTCACGGTAAGCCATTTTTGAAAACAGTATGGAAGTTCCTCAAAAAATTATAAATAGAATTACTTTATAATCCAGCAATTCCACACCCAAGAGACTTGAAATCAATATTTATAATTTTTGGAGGAACCTCTAGACTGTTTTCAAAAATGGCTGCATTAACTTCCATTTCCACCAACAGTCTACAAGGGTTCCCTTTTCTCTATATCCTCACCAACCTTCTCTTTGCAATTCTGTTTTCTCCCCCATACACAGTTGCAATGTAAGAATGGTAAGAATGTGAACTTTTAGACAATTTTTTTTGCCATCAGCTTCCCAAAAGGAAAGATAATACATTATTTGTGGGTGGTTATGACATACAATAGCAAAATGATTTTTCCACAAGTTTTCTTCCTTCAAAAGCCTTCTAGAACTATCAATTTACCCATAAGTTCTTGATTCTTTATAGAATCAAAATTAGGTTCATTGCCTGTAAATTTTTCCTGGTAGAGTCCTGTTGAGTCTTGGCTGTGAGTAATTCTACTATTGTCATTTACCAGCGTCCCCAGCCAGCTGATTCAGCTGCCTTATTTTTCAGATAGTTACAATTATTTTTCCTCAGATTTATCTTCACTTCTTTTGTTTCACCCAGAACCCAGAATAGCATGGTGTAAGAGAAAAGGTACATAGTGTGAAGTTCAAAACCAGAGTCCTGAGCATTAACTTTTTTAGACCTAATTTTATAACTTTAGGTGCATAAGCTGTTCCAATTTTCAACTGTTTGAGTCTTCCCAGCATTAATCTCTAGATGTGCAAGTAAAAAATCTTTCAGATGATTCCAGATCTCACCTTTTAGTTTTTCCAACCAATGCCAACTAGCAGGAAAGAGAAACCTTCCCTACTGTCCTCAGTCCAAATTTCTTACAGTATCAGTAATTTAATAAATGGTCATTTTACCTAAATTTTGGGGTGATTTTTACACAGCATCGTAGCTGGAATATTAAGGTTTTATCGATACTAATATTCTCCATGAAAAAAATAATGGCTTTTAAATAATCTAATTGGCTTTATGCCATGTTTATGTCATTTATTTTTTTCTATTAGTTTCTTAGGTCTTCTATTTACCATAGGTTTAGTTTGGTCTTATTTTTCTGTGTGCTTTAAAACGTGGAACTTTTAAAACTTCTTTTTCTTTTCTAACACACGAATTTAAAGCAATAAAATTTTATCTACGGGTGGCGCCTGTGGCTCAAAGAAGTAGGGTGCTGGCCCCATATACCAGAGGTGGTGGGTTCAAACCCTGCCCTTGCCAAAAAAAAAAAAAAAATTATCTAAGTACTGGTTTAACCATACTTCACAGTTTGTAATATATTATGTAACTCATTTAATTCAAATAATTTTCTAATTTTGGGTGGGCTCATTAGCACATGGGTTATATACAAGTTTGGAGATGAATTTGCAGATAGAGATTCTGAAATATGTTTTCTTTCTTTTCTTATAATGTCATTGTGGTCTGCAAAGTACTCTGAATTTTTATAATACATTTAAATTCTTGCGATCTGTCCATATATGGCCATTTGTGATGAATTTCCCACATAGGAAGAAAGAAAGTCCTCTAGTTTTGGGATAAATTGTTTTATAAAAATGGTGTAGACATTAATTTGGTTATAAGTGATGTTCCAGATATATGTAACTTTTTTTACATGCTTTAGCAACTTTTTTGAGATGTATCTTCAAATGTTTGTGCTGATTTGTTTATTTCTCTGCTTAGTTCTCTCAGTTTATGCTTCAGGCATTAAAAGCTTTGTTATCAGGTGCATACACATTTCAGACTGCTATTTCTTCTTAATGGATGGGCACTTTTTATCATTTGGAGGAAGCCTACTTTATCTCTCGTAACATGTTTACCCTAAATACTTTTCTGATGTTAATATAGTTTCCCTCACTTTCTTATGCCTATATTTATTCTTTAATTTTAGAACATAATCTAGAAATATTACCTTTCTTACCTATTCTTTCCTTTGTGGGGGGGAAGGGGAATTTCTATTGCACATAGGGAAAGTATTTTTCCCTCCTACATGTTTTTAATAATTCTTTCTTATATTCTTAATGTTTAATTTCTTTATGCTAAATATTGAGCAATTTCCTTATTACATTTCTCAAAACACTAGTTCTCTTGAGTTATACCTAGCTCTTTGTTAGTGCTGTGCTTATTATTATTTAAATGTATGTAAATGATATGTTGTTATTGTTGCCACTTTTTAACACAATAAGCCTATATTTTGCCATGCTCTTTTTTTCAAGATCAATAAATTGATTGATTTATATTACATTTATTTATTTATTTTAAATTTCAGATTAATATAAGGGTACATACAATTAGGTTACATTGTTTGCATTGGTTAGGAAAAATCTGAGTTGTATCTGATTCCTTCACCCGAGAGGTGTTCCATATACCTCCACATCGTACCCATTAGAGGAGGGCTGACTGCGTCCTTCCCTCCTCCCCACTTCTTGAATTTAATTGTGTTTTTCCCTCCATTTGGACCTGTGATGTTATGTTCCATCTGCTGTTATGTTCTTTTGAGTTTCAATGTTTTAAAGTTTATTTTATCCACTTCCTCATTTTATTAACAATTTCTTTCATGTTTGTTATCAGAAGTCCTTAGGAACTTGAGAGCCCTAATATTCTTCACGGTGGCATCTTTTAATTTTACCTCTTGACTTATCTCCACAGCACCTTGTGATTTTCCTTTGTGGAATATGTTTCAGTAGGATTTTTTCTGCAGGTTCAATCTAGAGTTGTGGAAGTGAGTCTTCAGAACTATTGTGTATTTGCTTTTAACAAGCCTCCAGCTGCAACACCAACCAAGAAGTAGTATCTATAATACTTATTTTGAGGATACTATGACTATGCAGGTAGCATATATTTTAAATCATCTTTATTGGAATTTGTATGCAGTAAGCTAAATCCATTTTAATGGTGTAATTAAATGAGTTTGACAAACGTATACAGCCATGCAACCAACACCAAAATTAAGATATAGAGTATTTGGCACAGTAACTGAGATAACGCCGGAAAGGCTATGTTAACCACTGTGATAAAAATGTGTCAAATGGTTTATGAAGCGAGTGTATGATACCCCATGATCATATCAATGTATACAGTTATGATTTAATAAAAATAAAAAAAATAAAATTATAAATGAGAAAAAAAAAAGTTTTCCTTATACTACTTTGTATTCAATTCCCCAAACTATCCATAACAAATATTTTTTCATATAATTATAATTTAATTTACCTTACCTGGAGTTTCAAATTAATAGAAATAGAATCTCAAATAAAAAGAGCTTGACACTTTTATGGGTAGTTTCTTTCGCTCATTTCAAGGTAATTATTGTGTTACTTTGCATGAGTGATAAATCTTAGTATAAAAGAAATACTTGATAAACTCAATTCCAGAAAATATCAATGATGAGAAATGAACATTAGAAAGTTCTTTATCAAGTCTGTGAAAATACTGTAACAGATGACTGAATTAATATCGTTGAAAACAATGCCTTCCATACCCTACCAGTCAAAACACATCTATGCTTATTTAGTGCTAAAAGAGAAATTAGTTAAGAATGAATTAAAGGTTAATATATACAATCCTATCTTTATAGAAACACTAAATGATTCTTTTAGTTGGAAAAGTCTACACAACAATAGTAGATATTAATATCAAATGTTTAATTTTATTAGCAATTTGGCATATGTTAAAAGAAGATATCATAATTTAGAAAATGCATTTTTTAAACTAGTATAATATTACTATGCCAGAAAAATTTTTTCCATAAAATCATTCTTCAGGTTTATTGTTCCAAGTGATAAGTACTCTGGGAAAACTAAGGGGAAAAATAATTTTGAAAATTTTCATGCCAATATTTTTATATTTATTTATTTATTTTGAGACAGAGTCTCACTTTGTCACCCTTGGTAAAGTGCCATGGTGTCATAGCTCATAGCAACCTCAATCTCGTGGGCTCAAGCTATCCTTTTGCCTCAGTCTCCAGAGTAGCCAGGACTACAGGCACCTGCCACAAGGTCCACCTACTTTTTAGACAGGACCTCGCTCTTGCTCAGGCTGGTCTTGAACTTGTGAGGTCAAACAATCCACCTGCCTCAGCCTCCCAGAGTGCTGGGATTACAGCGGTGAGTCACCATACTCGGCTTAAATATATTTTTCAAAATTTTATCATCCCTCCATAATGACGACCTCATGTTGGAGCAAACATCTCTTCATATCTCTCTGTAGCTACATGTCTAAAAACTGAGTCACAGGAAAAAAAATTATCATATTGGAAGCATAAAATATTATTGCCTCAATCTGGAAGTCTCTAGGTAAACATGGAGAATTTAAGACAGGAATCATAATTATCTATGGTGGACTTTCTTGAAAATTCCCCTCTTAAATTTCCCCAATTCAAAAATGGGGAAAATCGTTCCAATTCAAGGTATACAAAGATTATTTGGATAAAAAAAAATGATTAGTGAAAGAGAATCGATAAAATAGTAGGTGAAGGACTAATGTTAGAACTAGAGCTAATCTGGGATGGCGCCTGTGGCTCAATGGGTACGGGCACTGGCCTCATATGCCAAGGGTGACAGGTTCAAACCCAGCCTGGGCCAAACTGCAACAAAAAAACAGCCGGGCGTTGTGGCAGGTACCTATACTCCCAGCTACTCGGGAGGCTGAGGCAAGAGAACCCCCTAAGCCCAGATTTGGAGGTTGCTGTGAGCTGTGTGACGCCACGGGACTCTAACACGGGTGACAAAGTGAGAATCTGTCTCAAAAAAATAAAAAAAAGAAATAAAAAAAAGAACTAGAGCTAATCAGCTTAATTTATAAACTAATTAGTTTGGGGATCCTGCAGGGGGAAGTTGCTTCATTTACCTATGTCTGGATGATAAGAAAACTTACATTGTAAAGTTGGTATCAGAGATAAATGAGTTAATAATTATGAACTACCTAAAAGAGTGCCTCAGACATAGTAAACTTTGTATTTACCTGTATTAAATAAAAACATAGAGATTAATGAGTTAAAAGTAGGATGAAGATGATCTTGGTATATTCAGAAACTGTGATATCACAGAGCACTGGCTCTAAAATACATGATTTATGATTAGATGTCATTACAAGAGCTTCAATATTAACGTATAGCAAGATGAGTCTCCTATTAAATAATTGCACACAGCTAATAACACTGATGAAAGAAAATAACAAGGAGAAGTGACTAAAGAAAGTGAGATATAAGGACTAAATTGCCCGGGACTAATTCCAATAGCAGGGACTTCCAGAAGTGTGTTTGCCTCCTGCATAGCAAAGTATTTCAGAAGATGAGATCTGCTCAATGGGAAATCAGATATGGAAAGTGCTTATGACTGTTAATTCTGGTAGAATGTTGAGGTAGTAGATGAAATCTAGGAGCCACATCATATGGCCACCACCTCCTATTCTAGATCCCCGATAGTGCCGGGGAGGGTTTGGTCTTCCAAGTAAGACCCAGAGGACACAGTTGTGCTACATCATTCTGCCATAACCACAAAACCTGTAGTCAAACTACTAATTATGCTGAATAGGGTAGGGCTTGTGTTTCCCTAATTAAACAGGTTCAGTGCTTCACAATTCAAGAGCCAGTGACCCTATCGAAATCTCTAACATTCTGTCTTCCTTAATTCCTGTGTACTGTTATAGAAGGAAGGAAGTTGCATATACACCAGGTACATACCTAGGGTCTGTGAGTCTTACCCTCTGTGCTTGCTGTCTGATGATTCATTCTGATTGCTTGACAGATGTTTTAGATGAAACCAAAGTTTGGCCACTGTCTTCCTTCATGGTTGCAAAGTTATTGATGACATGTGTGTGGTATAATCTTTCCGACAGCAGTGAGGAAGCAGCTTTCTTAGCCACTACCTGTGTCTAGACTATGCTGAGGACTCAAGAGTGCTGCATTCCTAAGTACAACAGAACATTCTTGAGAAAGTAGACTTAGCTATATAGACTGCAAAGCTCAGAAGTTTTAATGCTCGCAGTAAATGGATAGGAAAGAAGAAAGTAAAGGATAGACTCAACACCAGTAGCACAGTGGTTACTGCGCCAGCCACATACACCAAGGGTGATGGGTTCGAACCTGGCCCAGGCCAGCTAAACAACAATGACAACTGCAACAACAACAAAAAAATAGCTGGGCATTGTGAAAGGCGCCCATAGTCCCAGCTACTTGGGAGGCTGAGGCCAGAGAATCGCTTAAGCCCAAGAGTTTGAGTTTGTGAGCTGTGATGCCATCCCACTGTACCAAGGGTGACATAGTGACACTCTGTCTCAAAAAAAAAAAAAGTAAAGGATGAAACGAAGACTAGAAGAGAGGGAGGAAGAAGGAAGGAGAAAAAGAATAAAGAAAGAGAAAGGAAAGACCCCCATTCACATCCCATGTGTAGGAGGACACTTGATTAGGACAGAACTGTTAATGAAATCACATCCCTGGTACACTTGCAACTTCAGTCCTTGATCTAACTGGTGTAAGTGTGAGGAATGGTAGCACAAAAGACTGAAGTTCTAACTCATCTGCTCTGTGGTTTATCTAGCTACTCAGTTATTCATTCAACAAATATTTTCTGAACACTTATGATGTTCTTGGTGCTCTTCTAGGTTTTGATGAACAAAACCCAAAAAAAACCAGCCTGGCCTTATTTTACCAATAAAGTTCATTTTAGTGAGGACATGCAAATAACAGTTGTATGCTTATTTACACGTGTATGTATGTATGTACATATATCAACTGTGTGATATGATATATTTTTTTGTGATATGATATTAAATGAAGATAAATAAAGAGAATAAAAAGAAGTCTGAACAAAAGGATAAAAAATGTCATTTCATTTTAATTTCAAATAATGTTATCTGAGGAGTCCCCTCTGCAAGGGTGAATTTTGAGCATAGATTTGTAAGAAAGAGACTAATCATTTGATACATGAAGGGAGAGTGTCCTGTGTAGGGAAAGCAGCTATGAAGACCTTCAGACTGGAGGGTAAGAACTGCATTGAATGAAAAGCAAGAAAGCTGCGTGGGAGCAGGGAAAATGTGGGAAAGTGAGGCACCGTGTGTAGCATGCTGAAGGACTTCCAGCAGATGATTGATGTGACTGTGATCTTACTAAGTTGCATTTTAACAGAACCACTCAAGATGTGTGGAGAGAAAAGACAGAATGGGACTGTTGAAGTAGTTCCCATGGTGGTAGCTTCGACCACAGGGGAAAACTCTGAAGACTGTGAGCAGTAGAAGATTCCAATTACGTTTTTAAGGAACAGGATGCAGGGCAGGATTTGCTCTAGATTAATGGTGTCACGTTAAAATGTTTGTAAATACTATGAGTTGAGGATATTCTCATATTGTGGAAGCTTAGGGCACTCTCACACTGTGCTTTCATAAGTGTGACTGACATCCCATCTTCCATATGAAGTCACAAGTTGACACTTATTATTTATGTTTAATGTCACGTCACATATTAGGTCCATTAATGGGCTAAGCACTTGAGCTAAGCACTCTTATCTGGGACAAGACTATTTACCCCAAGTTTCAGAAATTCCCCAGAAAGTTACAATAATAAAATTCAAAAAAATTCATGTAACTTAAAGTTGAAAGAAGAACGTGACACACACAATGTATTCCTTTCCATCTCTCAACAGACTAAAATCACTTTTATGAAATACATGTATGAAAAGAAATAGATTTAAAAATAAGTCTTTGGAAAAATTAGATTTCCATTTGCATTGTCATCTGAATGATAAATAAGGAAGTCATTTTACAAGGGATGATCTTTATGATTTGGAATGAGTAGGCACCTTAGATAAACCTTTTGAAGTATAGATTTTTACAGTAAATATCTATACCTACACAACTGAAAGTGCTGGCTCTTTTGCCCTTAGATCACAGACAAACCACTCTAAAAGACTGGACTGATTTATCACATTCCAGAAAATGTCTGGCAGATCCATAAAGATGAATAAGTGCTGAAATTCCCCTTCTTTTGTGAGAAGACCCAACTAAATGTGTTCTACTCAGGAAATGTCTACACTGATAACCCTATAGACAGTCAAGCAGAATATGGTCAGAAAAACAAGCCAAGAATGAGACACTCAGATTCACCTACAATATTATTTTCTACATGACCCCATCTAAAAGTAACATATTTTAGTGAAGATTTGTTCACTTAGGCAACTCATATTCTTTTGAGTATGTCTGCCTGAGGTGGTAGACCTACTGAGCTAAGACAAGACTTCTGCACAGGATTAAAGAATGTATTATAATACACAAGAAATGGCAAGGAAATAGTGATCTTTCACATGTAAATGAGGGAGGATACTCAGGAAAAGTAATGTCTAAAAAAACAAAACAAAACAATGACTTCTCAAACCCAAGGACACTTCTGTAAGGTCCTCCCCATGATAACCTAGGCCTTAAGTATTTGTAAAACTTAGCTTTCTAAGCCCTTGAAGCTAATGCTTTCTGCTTGCTTCTGCTTCTGTAAACCCTGCATGTGATTTGACACTTCCAGTGAGAAATAATATGGTAATTCCTTTGTCTGTCTACCTGTGAGTCCAATAAAAGCACAGGGACAGAGCTGATGGGGAGCTCAGCCATTTTGGATTCTAATCTGCCGTGGCTCTGCCTGCTAGAATAAAATTCCTTCCCCTATAATCTTTGGTAGAGTCTATTGGTTTCAATTCCACAGGCCTGCAACATAACAGCATTCACCATTTAGTCAGCTTGCAGTAGCTTGCATTCCCCTTGAAGTTACCAGAAGCCATTTGAGTTGCTTCATCCAAAAGAAGGATGAATGAAAATGATTTTGGTCACTTTTGAGTATAGGCTATAAGAGGCAGTCCATGCTCTCCATTTCCCTTTCTTCCTTCCATAGTAACTGTGGAAGGTGAAAGTGCAGGGACTATTGTACCTCCACCAGCCGGGTCCCCCAGTGGCTGCACATGAACAGAGCCCTCTCACCAACTCCACTGCCTGTGTAGTTTGAGCAAAGAGGTAATAGCAATTACTTCAAGGCTGACACAGAAGTAAAAACGGTGTTATAAGAAATAAAAACAAAGCCAGATTAAAGACATTAAGAAAAAGTCCAGGAATTTGAGAGCTCTAAGTTGAGCCTTAACAAGAGAGTAGGAATAAGGAAAATGCAAAGCTTGTGTGGTATAGAAGAGGCCAGGCAAGAGAGAGGGAGAATGGCTTGTCTAGACAGCTGTGCTGCCTGGCTCATCACGACTTGGGGGTGAGAATCCGTAGAAGGTCGATAAGTAATATTAGAAAAATAAGTAAAGATCAATTTACAGTGGCAGGTTTATTTTTAGTTGACTTTTTTGGTAGAGATAATTTACATTTTTATTAACTATTTAAAGCATGCAAGAGATCTAAAGTGTGATAATAAACACTACATACCTAACAGTTTAAAAGCAAAATTAAAAATACACAATTAAAGTTTCCTGTATATACAATCATAATTGTATAATTATATAATTATGCATAATAATATATAATATTGCATAATCATAATCTATAATTATGTTATCTAGTTGTACATGATATGTAATATCATGTTGCATATATTATTTTTATTATCACACTATTTTTTAAAAATAGTCTATACTCCTACGTAAACACAAGACATTCATTCATTTTTAAAAGCTGTATAAAAATGTGGCATATATCTACCATGAAATATTTTTCAGTTCTTACAAAGAAATCTTGTGATTTGCAATGCCTGGAATGAACAGGCAGAACAGGTGAGTTCTGTCTTTAAGTGACAAACATCTTTAAGTGATGAATTCTATGTTAAGTGACAGACATCATATGACCTCACTTATCTGTGAAATTTTAAAAAATTAAAATCATTGAAGGAGAGTGTAGAATGGTGGTTACCAGGAGCTGGCCTGGAGGGAGAGAGGAAGGTAATGTTGGTTAAAGGATACAGAGTTTCAGTTAGCCAGAGGAACATGTTAATCACTAAGCCAGTAGTAGATCTTCAGTGTCTTCACCACAATCAATACGTGAGATAATGCTTAATTAGCTTGACCAGATATGCCTATTTCAAAACATCATAGTTCATACCAAAAATATATTTGACCATCTATTTTTTTCATTTTGAGTTTCTTTTTCTTTTTACCTTTTTCAAACATTTTTTAAAATTTCAGATTAATGGGAAGGTACCTACAATTAGATCACTGTTTGCAGTTGAGTCCTTCACCCAGGTAATGTGCAGTACATTTATCAAACCCACTACTTGTCAACTTATCCACTCACTACTCTGCAAAATGGTATTTAGGTCACTTAGAATTTTTCACTATTACAAACAATGGTACTCTGGACATTCTGTAAACGTTTCCTTCTACATGTAGGATATATACCTGAGTGGGAAATTACTAGGTCTCAGGATATGGAAATTTTAAAATGAACTAGCTGCTGCTAAATGAAAAGATGTGTTTAGACTTATCCCAGAAGCCAAAGGAAACTCACGAAGGATACGTAAAGAAGGCATCTGCACGTTGAGATTTTCATTTTAGAAATCTCTAAGCAGTAATATAAAGAATTAATCAGAAAGATTTAATTAATTAGAAAGAATTAGTTAGAAAGATGTAATGGAGACTTGAACTAAGGTGCAGCTCAAAGCAGAAGGAGAAAAAAAAAAAATGGAAAATCACCAGGCATTAGGTAGCTAAATAGAAAAGAGAGAAAAGGTCCAGTTTGATTTATATATATATATATATATATATATATATATATATTTTTTTTTTTTTTTTTTTGTAAAGACAGAGTCTCACTGTACCGCCCTCAGGTAGAGTGCCATGGCGTCACACGGCTCACAGCAACCTCTAACTCTTGGGCTTACGCTATTCTCTTGCCTCAGCCTCCCGAGTAGCTGGGACTACAGGCCCCCGCCACAACGCCCGGCTATTTTTCTGTTGCAGTTCAGCAGGGGCTGGGTCTGAACCCGCCACCCTTGGCATATGGGGCTGGCGCCCTACTCACTGAGCCACAGGGGCCACCCCTGATTTATATTTTTATTAGTAGACTTGGACTCTTGCTTGCGCCTATCTCTGAGTTTTTTCATGTACTTAGATAAATTGATTATCATTTCTCTTTCTTTTTTTTTTTTTTTTGTAGAGACAGAGTCTTACTTTATGGCCCTTGGTAGAGTGCCGTGGCCTCACACAGCTCACAGCAACCTCAAACTCTTGGGCTCAAGCGATTCTCTTGCCTCAGCCTTCCTACAGGCACCTGCCACACACCCAGCTTTTTTTTTTTTTTTATTGGAGTTGTCATTGTTGTTTGGTAAACCCAGGCTGGGCTCGAACCCACCAGCTCTGGTGTTTGTGGCTGGTGCCCTAGCCACTGAGCTATAGGCGCTGAGCATAAGGACATATGTGTTTTTGGTCACTCTAGCAAATTAACTGAGTAAATTGTGCCAGTGATTTGGATGAATGTGTAGAAACAAGAATTAATTGAACACTTTTACCAGTGAGCAAAAAAGATGTATTCCATATTTTTATGATTTTATTCTAGCTAATATTACATTAGTAAGGATGAGAAAATCTCACCTGTATTCATAGCAAGTTGATTTTTTGATCACAAAGGTGTTGATAATGGAATTCTCTTAAAGCTTGGGGTTCTTGGTATCAACCTGATTCCCATATAGGAAGCATTAAAAAGAAAATTCTGAGACACTAGGTGTTAAAGTATTATTTAAAACAATAATGATAATAATAATAGATGATTGCTACTCAGTTACAACTAGAACATTGATAAATATTCATTGTTCATAATGTTCCTTTGGCATCAGAGCATATAATGATGAATAGTCATGTACTTAATTATATCACTATAGCTTCAACATTTAAAATAGAATTTTGGAAGAAATTAATCCAGACTGGATTAGTGTTTGGTAGGACTGTGATCAATAAAATGTCAGCATCTTTGGCATAGAACTCTAACTGCTCACAGCACAAGGATGCTTTCCTACACATGACTATCCTAAATTCTTCACATTTCTCCTTTCTGTCCTTATCACCAACATTTTAAAGAACAACAATCATTGAAACAAAAAAGAAATCTGCGCTATTTTTCCTAACCCACTGAACTAATATTGATTTTTTTTTTTTTTTAAGACAGATTCTCACTCTATCACCTGGGGTAGAGTGCAACGGCATCATAGTTCTCAGAAAAGTTAAACTCTTGGGTTCAAGCGACCCTCAGGCTCCTGAGTAGATGGGACTATAGGCACCTGCCATGATGCCCAACTAATTGTTCGACTTTTGGTAGAGACGGGGTCTCACTCTAGCTCAGGCTAGGGGTCTGGAACTCCAGAGCTCAAGCAATCCACCTGCCTTGGCCTCTCAGAGAACCAGGATTTTAAGGATGAGCCAATGTGCTTGGCCTTAAAATTGACTTTTTTAAAATTTCCAAAGTAATGTTTTCATGAATCCTTCTAGCAGAGCCTAACATCATCATAAGTGTGTCTATATTATACCATTTGTGCCCTACCACTTTTCACTGCATTATTGTGTTTGATCTGTCCTTCCTCCAACACATTCCTCTTACTACCGGTTATAAGCATACACAAAGAGCTCTCAGCACATTATTGCCATATTCTAAAACTGCTGATTTTACCCCCTTACCAGTGTAAGAAAATGTTTACTGGGGCATACAAAACTATTTTCTTTCTGACAGCAGCCTAACTATCCAGTTTTACCTCTAATTATTAATACTTTCCTTCCCTTTCCTATACCTTTTAACTAGAGTCAAGAGTTGCCCTTTATCAACAAACTGGGCTATTATTATTTTCATATTCACACTATTTCCTCTTACTTGAATGCTTTTGTGCATTTCCCATCTAATTAATTCATCTTTCATATCCAGTTCAAATATCTTCTTCCCTCTGAAGCCTGCCTCTATTTCCACACTATGGGCACATCTTCTTTCCTTTTGTTTCACAAGTCCCTATCCATTTTGTTGCTTATAATCATTCTTTGTTTTTCTATGTTTCCATGTTCTTAATATTTTTGTTTTGAGATAATTTAATAAATACTTCTAAACTGTTTATTTCATCTCTGTCCATTATAAATGTTCATCAAAGCATCTACCATTAGGGGAAAAACAGAATGTCACTCTGTTGTTCTTTGTGGCATATGTATGGGCATCAGAAGATAAAGAGAGAAAACCTAAGGATCCAGATAACACACAAGCCAGATCACACTCCCTCTGACCTCTGGCTAAGTGGGTACTATAGGTTAGAAATTATGCACATTTAAGAATCACAATTTTAATTTGTGGAGCAGACTTTCACATTATTCTTTTCTTCTCAGTATATGTTGTGCAGTAATGTTGATGAATTAACACATTGAGTTTGATGAATCTGCAGCTAACTGCAGGAGGTATTAATAAATGATTTTGAATGCAGAGTGGCTGTTCTTATTCCATAAGTGTTTTAGAAAGCATTAACATTAAGTGAATGTTGACAGAAAGGGCATATGCATTTTAGCCATTTCATATATTTGTAGTACTGACTAGAAATGGCATGATATAGCTATCAGTATCAAATAAATGTTTTAGCAACATGCATTATAAATTTTAAGTGTCTGACATAAAATATGCATAAAACCTGGTACTTATTAGTAGACTTTTACTGTTTCCTTTCTTAGAAGCCATTCATATGGTGATGACCTTAGGTATGGTGTAATAGGCTTTAGAGGGAACCATTCATTAAACCATTCTAAATTTAAATAAGATAGAGTAACTTTCATAATTGTAAATGTTCCTGCACACACAAACGTGGGCTGAAGAAAAATTTTAGGTGAAAAGAATCTTTTGTGAAATAGATTGGAACCTTAAAGTGATGTAGGAATATCCACTAGTCCTTTATGGTCTGTCTCCTGCCCTGTCACTCTAACATTTGCTCAATGTCTACCCTTAATAAATTAGTCTACTTCCCCCCCCCTTTCCCTATTTTAGTCTAAACAACATAATTTATTTCCTTTCAATTCATACAAAGAGTTCTCTGGGAATTAATCCGAAAATTTAGACAGCCCATGTTCCCCAAATATTATCATGAATATAATCTCAACAAATCACAAAACTTCATTAAACTTCAGTTTCCCTGGTTATAAGACGGAATGCCCTGTTGTACTCATTGCTCAGTAAATAAACAATTGTTAGTGTCTTTCTTTCTCTTCCATTTTTCTTTTTTGTGGCCTAAATCAAGCCTCTCATAAAGTAGCAATTTCAAACTGAGCACGATTTTGGGGTTGATGTTTCTCTATGATATAACAAGTTGGGATGCAATTTGTAATTCTAGCATTTTGTTCATTTACATATAAGGTGCACATTGTTTAAGCTGTGTGACCTAATAGCTGCTCTCTACAACTGCCCTGTCCAAGACATTGGCTACTAGTCACATGTAGTAATGGGGTATACAGAATGTGGCTAGTCTAAATTGAGATGTGTTATGACTATGTACATTAGACATCCCGGATGGTAAAAGAATTAAAGAAAAAAATACAAAATATCCAATTTTCACATGGATTACATGATGAAAAGATCATCCTTTATATATATTGAGTTAAATAAAATTCACTCTGAAAATCAATGTGATCGGCTTCTTTTACTTTGTTTTTTTAACTGTGCTTTCTAGAAAATTAAAACATGCAAATAAATAAATAAAGTGCCTATGTATCTTGCATTACCTTTCTGTGGGGCTGCTTTAGTTTGCTCTGTTGCAATGAGACTTGAAGCACAGACTAGAAGATATTACACCTTCATACATTTGGTTGGAGGGGATCTAGAAGCTCATCCACTTCCATAAATACACTTTTTCCCCAGAACTTAATTTTTCATGATAGCAATCAAGAAGTGGGTTACAGCACATGAAAATTGGAATGAAATGGGAGGTGATTGATGAAAGAGAGTCCTGAAGCAGAGGCAAAAAAGTCAAGTAAGTTGATGTAAGGTGGTACTGAGCCAGGCTGAGCTGTGCTGCTGGAAGCCATTTATATACCACATGCTGAAGTATTGGATAAACTAAGCATGCAGATTTTAAGGCTCAGAAGGGGAAAATATCAGAGTGAGGAGGCAAAAGCTGAGAAGAGTGGGAAAATTCATTTCCTTGTGGAAAATTCTTGCCCTCTTATAATTCAGGCTGTTCCATCCGTTTTACTAACAGTTTGGCATATTCCAGGGCACCCTTAAAGGTACAGGTTTCAACTGTCCTTCTGTATACTAGCACATTCACTCAACACAAATGCTAATGGTGAAACTAAAATGATAGTAGCTTAATATGAATAAGAACTGATACTTACCGAGTGCTTATTATAAATCAAGCACGTTGCTTAAGTTCTTTCAATGTATAATGTCATTTATGCCCCCTAAGATGAGGTAGCTATCCTTTAATGTTTTGCAGTTGATCCTTTTGAGACTTAATAAGGTTAAACTAACCATTTAAGATCTTCCAGATTGTAAGAGGACTGTTGCGCTAGAGAAGGAGGTTTAAGGGATGATCTGCGATTTAACTTCAGATGGTCCGACTCCAAAGACCAAACTCTTCAGCATAACAAGACATTCCATCTAAAACACACAGGCCTTGGGGCAGAGCCTGTGGCTCAGTGGGTAGGGCACCAGCCCCATATACCAAGGGTGGTAGCTTTAAACTTGGCCCCAGCCAAACTGCAAACAAACGAACCAATTAATTAATTAATTAAAACACATTGGCCAGAATAGCTATCTCATGCACGGCACACAATCCTAACAACAGGTAACATCTTAAGATCCCCATTCAGTACTATTTTTAATATTTTTATTGGGAAAACTATGAAGACATAAAAAATAAAAGACTGAAACAAGCCTCTGAGCTATAAACTGGATGTTTGTGTCCTGCCAAAATGGCTAAGTTTAAGTCCTCCCCAAGATGATGTGATTAAGACATAGGGCCTGTGGGAGGTGATTAGATGCTGAAAGTGGATCCCTCATAAATTGGGATTAGTGCCCTTAGAAAAGAGGCTCTAGAGAGCTTTTTTGCTCTTGCACCATGTGAGAATCCAGCTATGAGACTATGACCCAGGAAATGAGCCATGCCAAGATACTGAACTTGCTGCACTTTGGTCTTGCATTAGGTACTAGTCTCCAGAGCAGTGAGAAATGAATTTCTTTTTATGGTCTACTCATTTGATGGCATTTTGTTCAGCCTCCAAAATGTATGAAGACACTCCTATAAACCCTTCACCCAGCTTCAACCACTACCCACATTTATTATAATTGTTTCCATGATCCCCACCTTACTGTTTGCCTATGCATTTTAAAGAAATTCCTAGAACTCACACCATTTCAATGCTAAGCATTTTATCATATATCCAAAACAACCATAGTTTCCTTATATAACCACAGCAGCACTGTTATATGTAACAATAGGAGTATCTTAAAATTATCTGATATTAGGGCAAGCGCCTGTGGCTCAGTTGGTAAGGTGCCGGCCCCATATACCGAGAGTGGCGGGTTCAAACCCGGCCCCGGCCAAACTGCAACCGAAAAAAAAAAAAAAAATAGCTGGCGGGCGGCGCCTGTGGCTCAAGGAGTAGGGCGCCGGTCCCATATGCCAGAGGTGGTGGGTTCAAACCTAGCCCCGGCCAAAATAATAAAAAAAAAAAAAAAAAAAAATAGCTGGGCATTGTGGAGGGCGCCTGTAGTCCCAGCTACTCAGGAGGCTGAGGCAAGAGAATCGCTTAAGCCCAGGAGTTGGAGATTGCTGTGAGCTGTGTGAGGCCACGGCACTCTACCAAGGGCCATAAAGTGAGACTCTGTCTCTACAAAAAAAAAAAAAAAAAAAAAATTATCTGATAGTATTCTTTATTTCAATCTCTGTGGCTACCTAAAAATATGTTTTATAATCATTTTATTTGAATCAGAAGCCTACGATGTGGATGATTATGTTTGGTTGTTATCTGTCAAAAGTATGTTGAAGTCCTTTTTAATTTAGACCAATATTTTTTTTCTTGCAGAATGTTCAATGTTTCAGAATTGTCTGATTAATTGCTTCCTTGTTTTGGATAACTTTAGTATTTCCTATATCTCCTGAACATGGGAAGTTAAATCTAAAAACTTACTTGGATTCAGGTTCATCATTTTCCTTTGCGTGAGTAGACAGTTTGTTCATACTTATACTTCCTCAAATCAGGAGGTTTGTAATGTTTATGGTCTAACTCTTCTTGGCATAAACGTTAGTAGACGACTCAGTTTTGGACCATCTGATCCTTTCATTTCAAATTCCCCCATATCTCTACATTTACTGATTTTACTTTCGGTGTCAATCCAAATCCAATCAGAAAACAAAGTCACTCTATCTATTGTGTAAGTAAAGGATTTATTACAGGAAAGTGATTTCTATATAAGTGAACAAAGAGCTAGAGAGTTAACAGTCTGGGAGTATGTGCAGGATCAAAGTAACAGCTGATAACCAATCAGCCTAAAATGCTGGATCAGGAATATCACAGAAGTCAAACGTGGGCGACTTTCATTCAGTAAAATTGAATGAAAGGAAGGCTTAGGGATAGGTCAGGGAGTTGTGGGGAATCATGCTTCTCTGCAGCCTTCACATCTATGTGTCCACAGCCCAACACTTTCTCGTGAACATGTGGCCATTGGGGACCACCAGATTAGCAATTTAGGAAAGGGAGCTGTGTACAAAGCAGAGGAGAATTAGGGTATGCATGTTCTATCAGGCAACTGGCATCTGTCTGTCACCATGTTTAACCACAATGACCTTCTGAAAGTAATTACATATCTTTCACATTGCCTTCTAAAATTGCTCTGTTATTCAACTCTAATGTGGGCCCACGTGGGGAAGGAATTCTGGTAAGCAAAGTCTTCATCTTAACCATGTTAATGTAACACAGCCCAGCACACTATCAATTGATTGTATTTAATTAAGGGTTGTACAATTGTGATCTAATTCTACAATTATACATTATGGTTCTCTATTTCCTCTAGAATTTGTTACCTAGATTTTTTTTAAATAGAAGAATTTCTCCCTTTCACTAGACCTATTTAGCAACCCAGAAATACACACACACACACACACACATCATATCACATACATGTATATCAGAGAAACATAATAAATGTTAATTCCCATTAATTATAAATTTTCAGGGTAATGAATGGTTGTCCTAGAAACTTTCAATGGTGTCTGATGAATTATGTTCTATTCCTCTCCTTATTTCAATCTCTTCCTCCTTCTCCACCTTCTTTTTTTTTTTTTTTTTTTTCCTTTCAGGGGGCGGGGGTCTATTATTTGCAACTCCTGGATTTTCTTTTATTTCCATTTTAACTTAATTGTAGTCTTTGTTATAAAGCCCATATTGTCTCAAACTTGTCCAATGTTTCTCCTTTGTCATTTTGAACTTAATCTGTAACTTGTGCTTGCCAATATTTGCTGATTTGCTCTCACATCTGACTCCAGATTACCCATCCGCATTCAGTTTTCTCCTACAGGGATGGTGGTTTGTTGGTTTATGATACTATTCCTTTCTTACTTCCTTTTTCTTTTACACCCCTATCACACAGTCGTTGGTATTGTACACAACTTTTTGCTGGTGGATGTTTCGAGCAAATCTGCCTATATCTGAGATTCCCAGAAAATTATTTTTATTTAATTTTGTTGAAATTGTCATCTTTTTCTTTCAATAGTTTTATTTCTTCTGTCTGTTTTATGAGGAAATTTTATAAAAATCTACATTGTCACCATCTTTTTGTAGGAATTTCTCCAACAATTTTTGTTTTTTTCTTTGTTTTTTTTTTCCTGTTATAAAAGGATATCTGAAATTGTTTATTAAAATCAAAAAAACATTGAATAGTTTATTTAAATCAAATGTAAAATAGACAGTAGTGACATGCAAGGCTGACTTTCAATTTGTGAATAGAAAATAAGGATTTTTTTTATTAATATTAAATCAGAGCTGTGTACACAATGTGATCATGGGGCACCATATACTGGTTTTATAAACAGTTTGACACAATTCCATCACACTGGTTAACATAGCCTTCCTGGCATTTTCTTAGTTATTGTGTTAAGACAATTATATTCTACATTTACTAAGTTTCACGTGTACCCTTGTAAGATGCACCTCAGGTGTAATCCCACAAATCACCCTCCCTCCGCCCATCCTTCCCCCTCCCTCTCCCCCTCCCCATATTCTTAGGTTATAACTGGGTTATAGCTTTCATATGAAAGACTTAAATTAGTTTCACAGTAGGGCTGAGTACATTGGATACTTTTTCTTCCAGTCTTGAGAAGCTTTAACCCATTAGGAATTTCTATATTAGATTTCCCATAAATTGTATGCCCATGAAACTTTTATTGAAGAAGATCAGCCTTAATTCTTCACTTCTTGGCCCTTTGGAGAATAATTTTAACTTCTTTGCAGAAGACACATCTTTAAAAACCCACCTCAGAGAATTATCATATGCCTGATGAATATTTTTTTTTCCAGTTTAGATGTTCCCTTACTTGCTTTAAACCTTTTGTACATATCCAACAGAAGGACATGGACTAATAGGTAAGTCTACATGTGGGGCTCTGTAATAGCAAGGCTGATATGGAAAATTGATTTTTTTTTTTAATCAGTCCCTGGAATTCTCACTGGAACACAGTAGAGGTATATGAGCTGGTGGTTTTGCCCAGAAACATTCCAATAAACAAACTTATCATAAAGGATCAGGACACGGATGATATACTAAGGTCTAGGGCTTGGGAAGTAGCATAAGAAGAAATACATTTTTATTTAGGAGTAAGATAATAGTATTTCACGTTCATTCATTGGCAAATAGGTAATGAGCCAGAAACTCTTCCAAATATTATAGGCACTAATTCGAGCACTAGCTAAGTCAATAAGGAAAATGCTTGACCCAAACTTGGTAAAGTTTTTCTAATTTCCTGAGAACTTATTCTATGTTTCTCAAAAGAGACTAACAAAAATATAAAGAGGGGAATAATATCTTGGAAGACTGAAATTACGTGATCAGTGGTAAGAAATTCCTCTACTTTCACGATTCTTAATCAGCCAGGAAACTGACAAGGAACACGCCAGGAGCTAGTCAGACAGATAAAAAGAAATGCACAATGAGGGATTCAGCAGAAATGGTAAAAATAGAAAAATCAGTTATCATCAACATTTTAATTTTTGAAAAGGGAGTGTTGCATGGTTACTTCATGGATAGCAGAATATTAGGTCTGTGATCCAGCAAATAGTCATAGCTTCTACAGAAATTCATGATTCTTGTGACCTCAATTACTTTAAAGATTTGCAGAATGCAAAGATAAGCACAGTGGTTTTTACCTATGACCACTTATAATTCCAAGCAACCGTGGTGAATTTCCTCTTCATGCTTTTCCCATTTGTTCCTGTCCTCTTAGATGAGCATTAACTTATGTGTACACAGAATCTAATACTCCAGGAGGGATCCGATGAGCATAAGGAAAGCAGGACTTCAACAATGTTGTAGACACCATATTGATGAGCTGGTGAGTTAGGGGGTAAATTTTGTTTCATTATTTTTCCCTTCCTGGAGTCACTTCATTTTCCTTATACCATGACACCATCTATTCTTCCAGTTATGAAAAGTAAATGGCAATTGTTCTACATAGATCATTTCTGTGGAACTTTATAACTTTGATTTTAAATAATATATGATAGTTACGTTGGAAACTGATAATATGAAGTATTTATATTTACAAAGTGACCATAACTTCTCCTTAATTTTTTAGTAATAATTTTTGGTATTATGTTTATTCCATCAAGCTTTCCTGGGTCAAAATCCCAGTTAAAATTCTTATTGCTATGTAAAGTTTGAGGGATGCTATTACTACTTGTTTAAGGCTGAGTAATGAGCAATAATTGATTAAAATTATTCAATGAGATTTTAGTTAGTTGTCCTCTTTACTTTAAAATAAAGTAACCATAAGTTATACCTTCAAAGCCTAGACAGAGACACTGATACATGTGGGTATTTGAGAATAAGTACGTAATATGTGAATTTATAACACTGGTGCTAAAGATGCATAAAAATCAATCCTCTTTCATTTATGTATTTAACATCTCATTTACACTGAGAAGAATCACATTTTATGTAAATTTAAAATTCCTTCAGTGTTACTTGTCATTACTAATTATAATAGTAATTATCAATATACTGCTTTTAATCAGAATTTTATAAAGTAGAATCAACAACAAATTTTGCTTTAGTGACTGTTAACGTCCTGTACAGTGAAGGTATCTATTTCTTAACCCTTACAATAAATATTATGTGTTGTAAAATCCAAACCAGACAAGAGGCTTGGGAATTTTAGGGAGTTAAAGATCATGAATTAAATTTTAAAATTAACATTAAACATAGAAAAAATACTTTAAATGTCAATAGTTTCATAAGAGGTAAATGGTAGAGAAGAAAAATCATCTTTTGTAATTCTTTATTTCTTTTGTTCCTTCCATAAATATTAAATAGATATTGATTACTATGAAGACAAACATCAAACTCTGTTAAACAAGTGGTTAAATATTGATTAATATGAAGTGCAGACCAAAATTTGCTAAAGAGGACAGTAGTGATTGATATTCACTGGAAATAGGCTTTGTGTATACCACATAACTCCTCCCAAATAATGACAAAATTCTCCTTTATGCATTATAAAATGTATCACTTACATTTTATAGTGTATAAATCTTATTTTATTCAAAATTATTTTGGGATCAGATGCCAATTAATTTTTTTTTCTTTTTATCCAGCCCAAACAAGCAAGCAATTATTTAGATAAGTTGAATATTGTTATGAAGGATTTAATGACCTTAAACCAAGCATTTAGGGAATCTCGTTTTCATATACAATTGATACAGGTTTACAATCTCTTTTCTAAATGCCTCAAGGACAAGTCGTTTTCAGAATTCAGAATTTTTTCAATATTTTATAACATAAACAGGTAGTCATATTATTGGGCAGTGCTTCTATTGCAGGGAGAGTGGCATGCCATAATTAAATGCATTAGTATTGCAGCAGCAAGGAGCAAGGAATACGTTAAACACAATAAATGAAAACAAAGTCTCAGTTTAGTTTTGCTGAGGATTTTTAGCTAATTTAAGGTATTATACAAAATTGGGGCCACTGTTTTGGGCTGGGCTCCAGCGCTGATCCTTAACAGACTAGACTAAATCAGAATGGACTCATATGAAATGCCATAGAGACAAACTGAAATTTAAGAAAACAGACAGCCACCAAACAGATCAGTTTTTCCGATAAACAGATTTCATTCTACATGAATCACTGGAATAACAAAGTCCCCTTTGCTTTAACCCTTACAAAGAAAGTAACCTGAAGTAACCTACATTAGTAAAAACCAAGCGGCTTTTTTTCTATTGCTCTGTTGCCTTCTTCCCACCTTACAAAATCCACAGTTCCGTCATTCCCTGGTGGAAGCCCTCATTCTATTTTGTAGAATGGAGGTTGCCAGATTCATGAATCGTTAATAAAAGTCAATTATATCTACAACTTTGTTGTACTTTTATCTTTTGACAAAAGGGGGGGAAATCATTTTGTTTGGGTGTAGTTTATTGTTTAGCTCTATCTTAAAAGTTCATCACATTTTGGAATAATTGGCAATATTTTATAATGGTATGGAAGAAGGATAGGTTTTATTTATCCTAATCTAATTAAATGGATTATTTTTATGGCATTTTTAAGGCAGTTATCTCACCTCCTTGATTATATCCAGCAATGGCTAATTCATCAGTCATACCTAGAAAAACCTCTTGCTCATGTGGATAGCAGCAGGAGTGATCTGCATTACAAGCACACAACCGGCATTCCTGGCTGTCTCTCTGTCACTTCTTATATCCCTGTGGCCTCATAAATCCTGCTCTGCACCCAAGCCATCTAGATCCTTTCTACTCCAAGTGTGGTATTAAGTCCAACAACATTTGCAGCGCCTCGGAGCTTGTCAGAAAGGCAGAATCTCAGTTCTCATATCAGATCAATAAAACAAAAATCTGCACTTAAAGAGATGTTTAAGAGCATTCCTATTGATTAAAAATGATCCATCAGGAACCAAGTCTCAGCTGCTTCTCAATAGCCTCTCTAAAATCTTATCATTATTTCTGAAATCATCATCTTCATTAACTCACTCTTCTTAACCTTTGTATTTTAGGGAAACTTTCATTTAAATGATAAAATAGTCCCAAAGGTATGAAAGAGCTTTAAATCTTGAGCATCTGTATAGGTTTCTGAATGGATCTCTCTGGATAAAGACCCATATCTGAAAAGTGTACCCAGAAGGAAGGTGTCTAGATGGTCCTGGACTTGGGTTTAGGGGTTGCTACAGAGAATGAGACTACTCTGGCCTTTTTGAAGAAAGTCCAGAGAAGGGGAAGAGAAGGGTGGGTCTTGTCTTTTGGTGGATAAAATTGGCTAGAAGAAATCTACCTGCACATAAAAGTAACATTTCAGGTTAACCACTGGATCTAAGAGTCATTGTACCTAATTTTGGCATTTATAAAATGCCAGAAACCCTGCAATTCCTGCTTGTTTTTGTGATACCTTGGATGTATTCCCCATCTTTCCTTCCCTTCACTCAGATGGATTTTGGGGGTTTTCTTCAGGGACAGTCAAGAAAGGAGGATATAGGGTACCTCCTTCAGCTTCAGAGCCAGTTTTTGATGAAATATTACCATAAGAGCTACCAACTGAAAGGTAAACAATTAGCCATTGCTGCCTGCAGAGAGAAAACTTGATACATAGCCCTAAATCTTAAAGCATAAGAGGGGATGTGTGGCCCCCAGAGGCATAATTTTTGGCTCCAAAGACATTTTTTTTTTTTTTTTTTTGTAGAGACAGAGTCTCACTGTACCGCCCTCGGGTAGAGTGCCGTGGCGTCACGCGGCTCACAGCAACCTCTAACTCTTGGGCTTACGCGATTCTCTTGCCTCAGCCTCCCGAGCAGCTGGGACTACAGGCACCCGCCACAACGCCCGGCTATTTTTTGGTTGCAGTTTGGCCGGGGCTGAGGTTTGAACCCACCACCCTCGGCATATGGGGCCGGCGCCCTACTCACTGAGCCACAGGCGCCCCAAAGACATTTTTAAATATTATTTTTGAAAGAATGTTTGTTAGATTGTCTAATAAAATATATTCTGTCGCACTTGTTCAATACTAATTGAAATAAGTGAGCAAATAATGATGGAGGATGTTGGGAAGGAAAAGCAGTTTAACTCAGCTACCCTGTGATCAATTGAAGAGAAAATGAATGAAAAAGATGCAGAGTCCTGTTATGATGAATTTTATTTTGTACAATCAGGATTAATCACAAAGTGCTTTGCCAATTTTTGGATTCAATTCACCTGAATCTTGATACATTGCAAACAATGCATTCAAATTTATTCAATTTTAGGACTTACAACCTTATTGAAAGGAAATAATGGTTGCTTGTAATGACAAATGCATTGTCACTGATAGATAAGACAGTTACATTAAAGAAGAGGAACAAGTCTGATGTTTCTTTACAGGTTCTTGAATATACAAGAACCACAAATTTCTGTGTGTGTTTCTGCACACTTGCTGAAGTGTTCTCCCAAAGCAAGAGGAAGACTGAAATAATTTCTTTTTTTTTTTTTTTTGTAGAGACAGAGTCTCACTTTCTGGCCCTCGGGTAGAGTGCCGTGGCCTCACACAGCTCACAGCAACCTCCAACTCCTGGGCTTAAGCGATTCTCTTGCCTCAGCCTCCCGAGTAGCTGGGACTACAGGCGCCCGCCACAACGCCCGGCTATTTTTTGGTTGCAGTTTGGCCGGGGCCAGTTTGAACCCGCCACCCTTGGTATATGGGGCCGGCGCCTTACTGACTGAGCCACAGGCGCCACCCCAGACTGAAATAATTTCAAAGTCGTTCTTCAAAATTGAGATGAGAGTACAACCCAGAATTGCTATTTAAAATTAATTTTCTTATTAGAAGTCTGCTAATATAATTACAATTTTAAAGAATCCCATTAAACTGAATAACCTCATTTGTTAATAAATACAGAAATGCTGGCAAGCTTTGTGATCATAGAATTGTCATAATTACCCTATGTAAAGTTGATAAAGTTTTTCAATATTAACATATTCGACTTAGAATTAATACAAAAATTATCTTCCATGACTTCCTGACGCTGTGTATGATTTTGCTTTAAAATAACAATGGGAAAATTTGAAGCAGCTGAGAACTAAAATCTTCCCTTCTCTCTTCCTGTTTCTTAAAGATTGAATGTAATTCACTTTAACTGATTTTTTACTGTGTTCTTATTCTCTTGAGCACTGAACTAAGTGCTTGGGTATTACATAGTAGATTTCAAAGACGTTTTCAGTTTAGAGTAGGTGTGAGGGAGGGACAGTAAGAGGAGGACAGCCACACAGATCTTGACAACCAGGCATGAATCAATGTGCGATTACATCAAGTATTACTAGTAATAGCAATAGTATTCAGCAGAAAACAAGCACCACTATGAATCATAGCAACAAATTTGTAGAGGTTTACCTGAGCAGGTATTGCACTAGGTATTTTACATATTAGGACTTTTATTTTATTTCAACAAAACAAAAAATCCTACTTAAACTAGATTCACCAAAAAGAAGAATATATTGAATCATAACTATCATGGCAAACAGAATTAAGTCTTGAGATAATCAAGTATAAAATTCCACTAGACCCTCATCATCTCTTATAGTTGTTATTTTGCTTATTGCCTTCTTTCTCTATGACTCATGATTGATTTTTCTCCAAGGTACTGAGAGATAAAATTGCTTATGTGTCTCCCAGCTTTGCCACAGTTAAAAAAGGATTCTCTATACCATAACTCCAGTGAAGAAGAAAGGTCCTTGAGTAGGGGCACCATGGATTTTGTTCTAAACCAATTATTGTTAGGAGAATGTAGGAAAGCTTACATTATTAGTCCAGAATGGACTGGGTATCTACTTTTAGAACAATTACCATAACCAGGGAAACAGTACAGTTCCAGTTTATATCTCGTGATTATATACATACACACCGCACACACTCACACACACATACTATGATGGTGGAGCTGTGTGGGACAGGGAAGATTATCATAAAAAAAAAACAAACATGGGCGGCGCCTGTGGCTCAAGGAGTAGGGCACCGGTCCCATATGCCGGAAGTGGCGGGTTCAAACCCAGCCCCGGCCAAAAAAAAAAAAAACATTAGCACAGTTATAGCCACTGGAAACTGAAGCAACTGTCTCAATTTTTTCCCAATTCTATTTATAATACTCACAGAAACCACTGAAACTGTTAATTAGAACGTTACTTCATGCAGAATGAAACAACAAACTTTCTTCTGTTCACATAGCTAATAAATTATAGTTCTAAGATCAAGTCAAAGACTTGTCTGCTGTTCTCAATAATAGCTCACTTGGACCAGAACAAACATAGTTTGCCTTGGCCCATACCTCTGGGATCCATGTATATCAGTTTGTATTGACACCTTGGAATTCAGTATTCCTATTGGCTTCCTAAAGAATTCTAAGTCCCCATTCCAGGCCTGGGATAGCCTGAGACTGGTAGTGCCATCATAATGTGATGAATGCCTGTTACTGGCTCTTGATCGTCTACCCTGTGGTTTCTATGCTGCCTCTAGTCGATGGTTCCTGAGGTCATTAAGGATGAAGGCAGTCATCCTTCCCCCTGTTGCCATCCCCATTCTACTCCTCTGCTAATATCCAGGACAGTGACTCCAACCCTATGTAGCTGCCATGTCATAAGTTAGTCATTCCTTTGGGATGATCATGCCAAGGTCTTCTGTGGATTTTTTAGACTCTTGCTTCATAAAGCCCAGGGACTCTTCTGATGTTATCTCCTACTTTTTTTTTTTTATTAAATCATAGCTGTGTACATTAGTATGATCATACACTTGGTTCATAGACCGTTTGACACATTTTCATCACACTAGTTAACATAGACTTCCTGGCATGTTCTTAGTTATTTTGCTAAGACCTATTTACTAAGATTCACATATACCCTTGTAAGATGCAAATCAAAACAGTTATCTCCGACTTTGTATCAACAAAGTGACTTCATCTTTCTTGAGCTGTGCTAGACAAATGATGAGAATTCCTTCTCATCCCACCTGTAGGCTCCTGGTCTATCCAAGCTACTGGTGGGAGCATGTGGAAGGCAAGATTGGCATTATGTTGAAAGAGATAGACAGCCTAAGGAGTTTCAAAAGACTTGTGTCAAAGATGTGTTGTAAAACTTACAGAGTCAAAGTCACATGACAAGAAAAAAAATTACCGTTCACATTTTCCCTCATTATCTAAGACTTTCTTTTGTGGTCAACATCAACAAAGCAGAATAACAACTTTTGAGAAAGCTTCAGGAAGCTGGTATTCACAGGACCCCTAAAGAATGAGGCAGTACCAGGAGTAGTAATATAATTGACATGCAATAAGTGGTGCTAAGGAACTGCAGAGACAACAAGATGGATATTATTTCAGTATTCACACACTCCGAAGAGCCAGGGCACTGTGAGTAATAACAGTGTCACAACATTTTTCCATAGGTAGAAAACACGAGATTAGCCAAGAACAGCATAGCTGGCAATGAAAAACTTGAAGATTTGGTTTTGAACTGAAAGAGGAACATAGCATACCTTTGGCCAAGGAAAAATCTTTCCAAGTCCTAATGGACAATAAACAAATATATTACTACCTCTTCTCTGCCCATGATTCACTGTTGCCTAAATAATGTACTTTTGAGAATTTCCTGTAGAGCAAGTCTACTAGTGACAAATTCCCTTAGTATTTGCTTGTCTGGAAAAGTATTCCATCATTTATAAAACTTAATTTGGCAGGATACAAAATTCTTGGTTGATAATTGTTCTATTTAAGAAGATTAAAAATGGGGTCCCAATGCAAGGCAAATCTGCTGTTAGCCTGATGAGTTTTCCTTTGTAGATTAGTTCCTAATTTTGTCCTGCATTTTGTACAGTTTCCCCCTCATTTTGACTTTGGCCAGGGTAAGGACTATGTGGTTGGAGGTGTCCTATTGGTTACAAATATTTCTGGGGTTTGATGACTATCTCATATCTGAATGTATGAATCTCTGGCAATACCAGGGAAACTCTCCTCAATAATTCTTTGAATAAGTTTCTGGTACTTTTTGCTTTTTCTTCTTCTCCCTATGGGATAACTATAATTCACAAATTGGCTCATTTCACATAGTCCTATATTTCTCTTAGTGACTACTGTTCTTTCTTCTTGATTCTATTTGGTTTTTTTAAATCTTTGGCAGACTATGTTAGTTCCAAAACCTTGTGTTCAAGCTCTGAGATTCTTCTGGTAGGTCTACCCAAATTGTTGAAGCTTTGTGCTGTATATTAAAATTCCCTAAATGACTTTCTATTTAAGTTCTTATGTATCCTTTCTTATGCTATCTATCTCTTTGACACCATTTATTTTTTCAATCATGTCCTGAAACAGCTTTTTGGTTTCTTTGTATCAGTTTTTACTTGCTCTTTAATTTCATCGATCTTGTTTGCCACCTAGATTCTGAATTCCATTTCTGACTTTTGTACAATTTTCTTTTGGTTTGCGTATATTGGTGTGGATCTATTGTGATCCTTTGAGGGTGTTGAACTAGATTTTTTTTTTTTTTTTAATGTTGCCAGCAAATTCATGCTGAATCTTCTTATCTGAAACCTCTTCTCTCAGCTCAGGGCAGACAGATTGGCAGCACAGATATTCTCCTTTGCTTAGAACTCTCCTTTTTTGTGGGAAGGAGAAGTCCCTAGATGAGACTGTTGTAACAGAAGGGGGAAGATGCCCTGAGAGCCTGTAACATACCTGTCCTTCTGCATTGTCTTTATCTCCTGTAGTTGTCACTGTCCAAGCTAATGCTGGCAAATGTTCATTCAGATTTTGTGTGTTTGACCCAGGCCACTATTGGAAGGTTGGGCAGGGTGCTCTGCAAGTTCCTCTCCACATGGGCAGGTAGTGTGACTTTGGCTGCTTTTTAGGATGTGTTGTGAGACCTTGTTCCATCCCTGGATCTGTTATGGGACCTTACCCAGGGCCTAGGTGGGTTTCAGGACCTGAGGCATTACTGGGATCTCTAATACCGTGGGATCCTTGGGCAGGTGCCTGGGGGAGGGGGTTCCTCTTCACTGAGGTGGGCAATGCAAGAGATTGCTCTACCTGTTTCCTTGTGGTGGTGAGAGTAGCTGTTTAGCAAGGCTATGTAGGCGGGGGCTGCAGGTTTTTATTCCATCCAGGTTTAAGTATAATGGCAGTACACAATGGGGAGAAGCTTGTGGCCAGCTGGTCTGTGATGAAGAACTGGACTGAAGCACATAGAGCTGGCCCGGTGTTGAAGAGTGCGATAGGGCACCATCTGGACCTCAGGTTTTCAGGGTAGTGAATCTCCATGGGACATATAGAGCCAAGAAGCTGGTTCCTCTAGGCCATGAGTAAAACCACAGGGGCGTGACCCACTGGTTTGCACATGGGTCTGTGGAGCCATGGACCTTCACTTGGTAGCCAGAGCTGTGGGAGTGCAGATGCTGGGCTGCTGGATGGTTGGGGCTTTCTCCCCACATAGGTCCCTGATGGTGGGTGGGGGCAGTTTCCTCTCAGAGTTGTGGAAGTGCTTTGGCTTGCTCTGCTCCCTGCCCAGCTTTGCTCCAGTTACAGTGTGCTGGGAAGACGGCACCCCGGGGGTGGGGACTCTCCTTATCCCTTCTCTACATGTAGGGTTCTCCCCAGGTAACTTCAGATCCTGGCAAGTGGATCTGCCATCTCCTTCTCCTTTAGTCTGAGTGTCTCCGAGGTTTGGGGTTCACTGATTATCTATAATACTGACTCCCCATCCACAGGTGGCATCCACTTGCAGTTTTCCACCTGCTCCCAGGGAGCAGCATCTATGGGCTGCTTCTAGTGCTCCATCCTGGCCCTGTCCTCTAAACCTCCATCTGAGGTTTCCTAGAGCAATTAAATATATTAGAAAGTATCCCTTCTTCCAAAATTTGGGAGATTTGGGGAAACCTCATAATCTCCCAAATGTTGAGAGTTAATGCATATGCAAAATAAAGAGTAAAACAATTTACCAAGGAACCATTACCTGGCTAATTGGAAATAAGACATTCAGGTTTTAAGGCTGTTGCGTGACCGGAAATGCAAACGAACAGCAGCTTTGCCATGGGTGTAAACTCGCTCCTGTAATTATTAAGTCAAGAAACAGACTACACAGGAAGAGATGGCGTGTAGCAAATATTATCCTACATAAGGCACAATGTTTTCTTCACAATTTGACCAAACTTACATTCCTATTTAATCAAGGAGGGGCTAATATATGTACATATATATGTATATATAAATAAATGACACTCTTGTTCATAATTTACTTTTAAAAAAATCAGTTTTATCTGAATCATTCATTTGAAATTAAACTGCTTGTTTATCTTCTGTAAAAAAAAATTCCTATCATAGTGACAAGTCTACTAAAAATGCAAAAGAAATGCAGTCATTCCTCAGTATTAATGGGAAATTGGTTTCAGGATGGGCCCACAGCGCTCGCCACCACCACAGATACCAAAATATGCAGTCTCAATTTCTTTGTATAAAATGATATAGTATTTGCATATCACCCACCCACATTCTCTTTACTTTAAATCATCTTTGGATTACTTATAATAATACAATGCAGTTCATTCATGTAGCTTTAAAATAGAAAATTCATGTACACTATTCTGGTGATGGGTGTTCTGAAAGCCATGACATCAGCATGATACAATTCATCCATGTAACAAAAAACACCTGCACACTGTACATTTTTTGAAATAAAAAAATAGCAAATTCAAGTTTTAGTTTTTGGAACTTTGTGAATTTTTTTCTTGATATTATCTATCTATGCTGGATTGAATTCATGCATCTGGAACTCACAAATACAGAGGGCTGACTATGAGTCTCCACCAGCATCCATTATCAGCAAAAAAGAATGATCTACATCTATACATTGAACAATGCAAACTTAACATTCAGAATGCAAGTGGAGCTTATAATATCGGATGGTTTAAAGTTTAAAATAGGAAAATGGCCCACCATGACTGGCATCTTCAAAGTAAATGCGTGTATGTGCATGGGTAATTCTTTCTGACTAACATACTTAAGTATGGCCTTATATTATAGGCGATTCTGTGAATTACCAAATGATCATTGCTTGGATTTTGAGAATCTTATAAATTGCTTAAAAGTAATAATTTTATTAATTCTAGTCTTAGTAGATCAAGGAGAAAAAAAAAGACATGACAATTCACGTTGTTATTTTCCTCAGCATTTCAAAATTGCTAGATCTAGGTTCCCAGTGAAAGAATTTCACAAATAAGACTCAGTTTGGTAGCAAGAGAGAGATTTCATTTTTAATTATTTATATATGCTACCTACTAACCAAAGGGGATTATATATCTTTGGTTCTGATTCATTACCACTCCCTGTGTCTCTGTTCTTCTTGATAGAATTTTGTGGTTCCTCTTGCTCAAGGCAGGGAATAGATCTCTGCTCAGCCATGCCTGAGCAATTTTGAATGGAAACGACAGTGGACTAGCTTGGGTCCAAGTCTTATAAATCATGGAAGGTTTGTGCTCACTCCCCTTTCACTTCTGCTGTGATCTTAATAAGAACATGCACTGAGGACCTCATAGTCTCAGAAGGAAGAGAGAAGCAGGGAACTCAGGTGAACCTGTTCTTAGCTTGGAGGCAAACTCCCAGCTCCAGCTGTTTCAGATGAACTACCACCACCTAGCTGCAGCTGCATGAATGAAGAAACGGAAACACAATGATCAGTGAGTTTGAGGTTTTTTGTTTTGCAGCATTACACTGGCAAATGCTGACTATTCTAGACATTGGTTACAGAACTAAGATACTGTTGTAAGAAAAACCCAAAATGTATTATAGCAATGAAGACAAAGCATAAGAGGTGAGAAAACCAGCACCTGCTGGAAAACACATTAGCTATATGCCACAATTTCCCCCATGGCAAACTGGAAAAACTAGAACTACTTCATAGAGAAAATAAAAATATTTAATTGGATAACATATGCCAACTGCTTAACCAACGCTTGACATGTATAAATTACTCTTGGCAAATGTTACTTTTAGACATTTTAATAATTGCTACATGCAACATTTATGGACCTCCTGAGTAAGCATTCCAGAAATGACACTGGGCATCATAAAACCTGTGAAATAAAATATTGTATAGAATAAGCATCACCTTGATCATAAACCCAACACATCCCACCAAATTACTACAACCCAAACTTTCTCCTAATCTATTTCATTTCCCTATGAGAAGAATGCAAAAGGTCCTTTTAAGCTAACATCCATTAAATATTTATCACATGCTCATAAGTGTGCTAAAAGAGTATTAAATATTAAGCCCAGAGTACACCCATAAAGTAGGTATGATATTTTATTACTATTATTATTCCTAGTTGATGGACAAGGAAACCAAGACACAGCAAGCAGGATAACTTTTAGGTATACTCCAATAGATGGGAAAAACTAAGATTGGGATCCCAGATTACCTGGCTATATAGTCCTTGCTTCTGGCCACTCTGTTGTGAAGCTTCCTAGACCACAAAATTACTCAAATCGGGCTGCAATAAACTGAAGAGCTTTGAAAATATGCCCATGACTTCACCCAACCCCCAAAGAGTCTGACTTCATTAAAGAATTGAAGCCAGAGGTTAAGTATTATTTTAACATCTCAAGTGATTCTAGAAAAGCTAAGATTGAAAACCTCCAGCACAGAAGGAAGGGACTGCACAGATTGATGAGAAGGAGCTTGACCACTATCTTCAGGCTGTCCAGGGTTGAAGCTCAATTCTGCTCCCTAGAGATGCTTTGTTCCTCATTTCTCTCATCTTCAATCCTAATACAATTGTTATGATAATTGAATGGTTTAATATTTGTTAAGTGCTTACAACAGTTTCTGGGTACAGTAACTGCTAGGTTGCTAATTTTTATATAAAAAGAACTGGCAATTGAAACAGAAATAACTTAATTCAAATTGGCATAACTTCATTTGTTGCTTGGTGAGAGGAAGAAAATCACTTACTTCTCTATGCCATAAACTTCTCACCTGTAAAGTGAAAATAATCGGGCACGGAGGCTCGGGCCTGTAATCCTAGCACTCTGGGAGGCCTAGGCACGTGTATCACCTGAGCTTGGGAGCTGGAGACCAGCCTAAGCAAGAGGGAGACCCCATCTCTACAAAAAATAGAATAACTAGCTAGGTGTGGGGATGGGCACCTGTAGTCCCAGCTACTCAGGAGGATGAGGCCAGAGGATTTCTGGAGGCCAAGAGTTTGAGGTTGCCATCAGCTATGATGCCACAGGCACTCTACCCAGGGTGACAGGGTGAGCCTCTGCCTCAAATAAAAAAAAAAAAAATTGACAGACCTCTTTGTTTCTTGTCCCTCCACCTCCTCCTATTTATTTGAGGTGAGTTAAATTAAATTATAATTTTAGAATAAAAATGTTTAACTGTAGTAGTTTATTTTTGAAATGTATTGGGAAATTCGAATGACGTTTGAAAGCAAGAAAGAATTCCAAGAAATGTTAGCATTTGGAATCATTTATAAGTGGCTCACTTCACATTTACAATTCAAAGGCAGAACTGAGACACAAACCAAAAGTTGTTTTTTTTCTTCTTGTTTGTTTGTTTGTTTTTTGGTAAGGGTGTGTAACTCACAAATTGCTTTGCAAACAGAGACGAATAACCTGGGAGCATGTAATACTTAGGATCCCTTCAGTTTTAATCAACTTTTTAAAAAAGAAAACACAATAACTGACTGTCACTGAAATATAGTAATTCTTTTCTTCAGGGAGGGTTTGTATTGAGCCATATAGTTGTTGTTGTTGTTGTTTATAAAGAAAAATGCAGGAATTAATATTATTCAAGTCTGGAGTCTGGGCAACTTCCCAGGAAAAGTTGCTAAGTTGCTGAGACAGGAAGACCTGTGATGGCTTTTATATTTTGCAGAAGCAGACAATTTCAATTCTGAAAGTATCTGCAAATATGGGGGGTGGCGGATTATTTCCAGATACAATTTGAAAAATGAAAAACTTTCTGACTCCATGTTCAGTGTGTGTGTGTGTGTTTTCTAGATAATCTATTTGGATTGGTCCAGTAAAGATAATCAATTAAATACTGTGTTTTCCTGTATTTGTTCCAGATATTATTTCTGTAAGCTTTCAAAGTATTGTTTTGTGAAGACAGACATTCCAATACCACACCGTGTTGTTTCATAAATATTTATTCAGTTTTTGTTTTCCCCAAGAGTCCACACTTTCCAGATCTTTATGTCTGTGCCATCCACTGATATAAACTAATGCATATCTGAACTTCGGTGCTGTGTGGTGAGATAGCACCTTTCTTTCCTTGTAAAGATAAATTATTAATATGCCAAGTTTGAAGGTTGCTGAGAAGGGAGTGGCTGAATGTCATGAGGAATTCGAGAAGAATACAAACTATCATCTGTCTACCAGAGAGTCTTTCTGAATGGACTGATTTTTCTAGCCAAGATCCATGTGCAAAGCACGGTAAGCAAGGCTTTTGAAACAGTTAAAACTGCATGCATTGGAGGAGTTGAGGCCGGCAGCCACTCTGCACTGAGCTAAGTCTGTGAGGAGAAGGGATTAGAGGGCTACCTGGAAGAGGCAGTGAAATCTCCACCACTGCTACTGGCTGGGAGCTCTGGGTGAATTCACTGCATGAGTAAACATAAAGAAATATGACGCCATAGAACATTCTGGAATAAACCACTCTTAAATGAGCATAGCCCCAAAGAAGGTGTTATTCTATCTCCCTCCCCCACTTGGGGGACTACAGAAGTAAAATAGTTGTCTCCACTAGTGGCCATGAGACAAGTTCAGTCACAAGTTCAGTCATGGCATATGATAGGCGGCTCTTTCATATTTGGGATTTGATGAGTGCAGAAGCTATGAACACTGACAGTGCTTTGCTGTGAAGGTTTTAGTGATGACTCTAGGCTTTGCCACTAGAAGCAGTAAAGGGTTAGGGTTAGGGTTAAAACATAAAATGTAAAAATAGAAGGAGAGCTATTTCTGATCTCTATTTTCAAGAAACTGCTATTTCAAACACAAGAAGGTATTCCAATATACATTGCAGCAGATGTACATTATTCTTTCTTCCCCCATACCCTCAGGCTGCACCAGTGTCCCTAGCTATATCAGCCTTCTTGTCTTGGCATGAATAACGTTAGCATTGACAGATTCTGTAGGAAGCTCAATGTAAAATGCAAGCTGGTCAATCTATGGGCACCAATGAGTGTATGTGAAGTCCAAATTATTAGCAATGAGACAGGATGCCCAAGTAACACAAAGAGATTCAATAGACATAGCAAATCCCTACATACTCATGTTTCTGGAGATATGATTTAAGTTAGATATTTTACACAGAAAAACATTGGTAGTAACACTGTCTACTTTAAAGCACTCAGCTCTAATGATGGCCTTAGTTCTGTGAATCAGACACCCATCTACAGCACCATAGGACCACTCTTCCAACCTGACTTCCTTCCTAATCTAAGTTCTCTTTCCCCTAACCATTCCAAAGCCCTAAATTTATCTCAGATGCCTCTATTTTTCCAAATACTTCACACACATCTAAATCCATTTCTCTTCTCTGTTTATTTCTTTTTCACTCACATGAGACATCATTATCAAATTAACACATTTACCCAGTAGAAGGAGGAAATTTAAGGTAATTATCCATTTTCACAACAAAATATTGCATTCGTTAATTCTACTCTTGGGTAAATCCTTCTCCAGCATTTCCAGAGATATTAAGCCTTTTTTAGTTCGTTAGTTTTTGCTGTCATTTTACTTTATTTTGTAAGAAAATTTTAGTTTCACAAAAAAACTGAAAGGCAAATAGAGTCCCTGTATATCCCTCCCCCCTACATATGCATGGCTTCTCCATCCCACATGAAAGTGGTACATTTGTTACAAGCAATGAACCTGCATTGAAACATCATGTCATCCAAAGTCTACAGTAGAGTTCACTGTTGGTGTTGTACACTGTGGATTAGGAATATGTATAATGACATTATCCACCACAGTTGTATCATGCAGAGTATTTTCACCACCCTAAAAATCCTCAAGTATACTTTTCTTTTAATTCTCTCATTATTTCTTTTTGTTGTTTTTATTGTTGGATTTCTTTATTTTATGGGAGACTGTGTGCAAATATCTATTCTGTGTCCTCTGAAGGTAACCCAGAAATGAAGATAGAGTTCCAAAGTGTAAGGAATAAATAATGGGTGGTTTGGGCTTCATTCAAAATGTAAGTCACAATAAAAATGAATGATTTTTTTTTTTTTAAATTCAGGTTAATGTGAGGATACAAGCAACTAGTTTATACAAATGATTAGGTTACAATTTTTGCATTAGTTAGGTAAGAGCCCCTCTTGCAGTTGTGTCCCACACCCAGGATGTGTGCTATAGACCATTACATAGTGCCCATTGTGTGGGAACACACCCTCTCTCCTCCCTTCACCCCTCGCCCTATTCCTCCTTCCCCCAAATTGAATTGAATTGAGTGTTTCTCTTATGTGGGGCATGTATTAGACTATTGACTTCATATTAGAACTGAGTACCTTCCATCTTGGAGCAAGATGGTGCACCAGAAGGATTGTTTAGCTGAGCTCTCTGAGAACAACTGAGGAAAAGAGAGAACAATCTATACCTGGTGTTAGGGACCTTACCCAGAGTTACAGCTCGGGGAGCACAGCTAGGAGGTGGTAAGTTGGATACAGCATATGATCCAAAGTGGTGGAAATTGGATTAATTAGGCAAGTGATTGCTGCTGGCTTGGATAGGCTGACACACCCCTGGAAGTCCAGGAATGGGAGGAAGCTTTTCTGAGGTTTTCAGTTGTGAGGGAAGCTGTGCATTGAGTGCAAAGCTTGGAAGAATGGACAGACTCAAACAGTATACAGCAACCAGGTTTGCGTTCTGGTTGGAGTGGATTTGCCATAGATTTGGTGGCTGGCAAGGCAGCCATATTGAGGTCTCTGCAGCCAAGAGCCTGCCATTGTGGGAAGGTCTTAGTAGGGGTCTAAAGCACAGCTGTCTTAATTCCACCTGCCGAGATCAGAACTCCATTCTTGGAACAAGATAAGAGACTCCAGCACCCCACTAGAACTAGAGTCAGGGGGCACTGTGAGACCTGCCCCTGAGGGATTCTTGTGAGCTTTAAGAATTCAACCTGGCAGAGTCTGAATGCTGAAGAAATAATCAGGTGAACAGCAAAGGCAATTAAGTATAGAATAAGGGCCATATAGGTTGCTGGCTGTGCTCTGTCTCCTAAAAAAAAAAAATACAGCACCCCCTGGTATCCTTGCAACATATAGCAACATATTGTCACCAAGAGCAAGGACTTCTGTTTATTTGGCCATGAGGAAGAGTTTGGCTTTGCTCAGGCTGAGGCCACTTCAAGTCCTAAGCTCTGAAATGAGATAATTTGAAGCAAAGGAGGCAGTGAGTAGGAAAAAGGAGGACAAGGATGCGAACAAGAAGAAAGGACAGATGAGGAGGAACCAACAGAAAAATTCAGACAACATGAAAACCAAAACAGAGGAACTTCCCCAAGGGACCATGAGGCAACTATGCAGAAGACTCCACCTATAAGGAATTAATTGACATGACCGAAAGGCAATTTAAAATATTGATGATAAAGACAATAAAAAGAATGGATGATAAAATGGAAAGACAGAGCCAAAAGTCAGATGACAGATATGTGGAATATAGAAAGGATATGGCAGAGTTTATGGAAATGAAGGAAACAATCAGAGAATGGAAAGATGTAGTAGAAAGTATCAAAAAGCAGGTTAGACCATGGAGAAGAAGAACCTCAGAACTAGAGGATAAAGTTTTTGAGTTAACCTAGGTAGTTAAAGAGGCAGAAAAGAGAAGAGAGAAAGCAGAACAGGTGCTTAGAAAACAATGAGACTCCACGAAGCATTCAAAAGTACAAATAATAGGGATTCCTGAAGGGGAAAAAGATTATCCCAAAGGAATGGAAGCCCTGATGGAGGCTATCATAAGTGAAAACTTCCCAAGTTTTACTAAAGACCTCAACACACTCCTTTCAGATCAATATCATACCCCAGGTCATCTCAGCTAGAACTAAAACAACGTGTCTCTCCAAGACACATTGTAATGAACTTGTCCAAAATCAAGATGAAAGAAAAAACTCTGCAACCAACCAGGAGTAATCGCCAACTGACCTACAGAGGCAGAGCCATTAGGATGACAGCAGACTTTTCAACTGAAACCTTCCAAGCCAGAAGAGCATGATCATCCACCTTCAACATTCTTAAATAAAACAATTTTCGGCCCAGCATTCTGCTAAATTAAGCTTCAAAATTGATGGAGAAATCAAATCTTTTACAAATACACAAGCACTGAGGAAATTCGTCACAAGACCAGCTCCACAGGTCCAATTCTCATCATTGACCATCACAATGAACCACCAGCAAAGTAAACACCCAGAAGCTAAAGGTCAAAACTTAACTTCCACAATGGTGCAAGGATAAAACTACACAATGTACTCACACAAAATAACATAAATAGAACTCCACCACACTTATCAAGTCTCTCAATAAATGTCAATGGATTGAATTCACCACCGTAGAGGCACAGGCTGCTGACTGGATAAAAAAGTACAAGCCATTCTTAAGCTGATTTTTTTTTTTTTCTGCTGTGAAGATGCCTAATAATTGGATTGTGGAATCAAATGGGAAGTATAATTTGAGTCATCTGAGGATTCTCCATACTTCAAATCAAAACCACCCTGAGATATCCCATCACTCCAGTGAGAATAGCCCACATCACAAAGTCCTATTACTTCTGGCACATACTTGTTAGAGTACTCACAATGTCATATTGGAATGCATGATTGTTTCTCATTAGAAGATCCTTAGAAGCAGAAATTATGTGCTTGATTTTAGTAGACTGCATTTAATACAATGACAATATATAGTAAATTTTTAAAAAACAGTCATTGAATAAAGTCATATTATTTGGATTTTATGACTACTCTTTCAATTATCAATTAGGGATACCTTTCCTTTGCATATTGGTATGAGACCTCAGTTATGTTTTGATTGTGATATAGGCAGTTATAACAGCCCAGATTTTTCAGAAGGCTAGTCAATAAAACTTGTTTATTAGTCACTCATCAATATTGCAGAATAAATCTCAAGGCTATCACTTAGATTATATGAAATCTGATTTGGGGTAGTTTCAGGTTGTGGAGGATCACAAACTTATACAATCCAGGGTACTCTCCAGAAGAAAAATAATGCAAATTATGAATGCAAATTCGGTGCAAAGTCCTAGAGATGGCCCCTATCTATGAAAAACTATTTGTCTGGGCATCATTGGCTTCTCAGTAAATCCCTTCTCTCTGCTGTGTGTATGTGTTCTTTCCCTTTACAGAATAAGAGTAAAATGTATTTGTATTTCCACAAATTTTACAAAGTTTGAAGATAAGAAATAGTCATGTGTGGAATAAAATATTTTGTTTGGAGAGGAAGAGGGAGTCAAGCTATTGAAAATATTATCTGTTATTCTTGTTCAAATCCCATCTATGAAGACCTACTAAGAATTTTATTTTTCTTCAGAGCCTGGACTAAGATATAATCTGTTTGTAATTTATGAACTTCTCTGTCTCCTGCTAATAAAGAATGAGAACTTCATGACCCATCAAGTTTCTTCTTTTCTTTAGCAGCTAGGTAACTGAGACATAAATGATTAATTCCATTGCAATAACTCTTCACAGCCTTGGTTTTCAAAATTTTCTTTTCTTTTCTTCTTCCTCCATTTTGATTAGTTGAATTTGTGTCTTCTATCCATGTCTTTGCAAAAGTTTTTCTCTCTTATTGCATCTATTTTTATGAGTAGGATACCTCCGATCACCTAGTGTAAACAAACAAGTAGAGTCTAAATTATTCAGCGAGGAACCTAGCAGCCCAAGAAAAGAAAAAAGAGAAAAGATGGGATCCTCTAGAGATAGTAAATAAGGACAGAGCTATTGAACTCCCACACCTCCATTCTCCATCTCTACTCACTCAGTGAAAAATCAGAAGCATCTTTTTTCTCCCTCTTGCAGTGGGAAGACCTAGGGTCACTGTGAGAGGCAGGGGGTGAGGTTAGCCAGCCTGCTGTGATTTTTGTGGGGCCAAAGCTAGCAGTAGATCCTGTCTTAACAGGATTTACAGAGAAGCTGAAATTGAGTACACAGGAAACTGAGAGTCGGCTGTGTTGGGTGAGGTTGGGAGGGTTGCAGAGAAGAAAGTCTCAAGACAAAGTACAAGTCGGAGAGAGAGATGACAGAGATAAAAAGTAAACAAAGTAAGGCACAGAGGGAGAGATGGTCTGTCACAAACTGAAACCGATGATTTGTTCTTGTCCTGTGATGCGTGGCTTGGTCAGCTCTGTTTGAAGGACCCATGTCAGGACAGACTCAGGAGACAGCATCCATGTGGTTTGTCAGAGTCTGCAAAGACATTAATACTGAGAAAAATTAATCTCCACATTTACACAAACTTGGAAAAGCTTTCAGAATTACTGTCTTTTTGGACTTTGGGAACAACATTATGTTAGTCCACGCCATCTGCTGTAGAAGGATTCCTTAATAAATCCATTTTAATGCCTATGTTCCATCACGCTTACCTGGACTTCTTTTGCATTAGTGAAATTCTGTGTTCGCAATTATTTCACATTATCCTTTCTGCCATAATAACTATGTAAGAATCTTGACAAGAAAGATTGCACCTGATCTTGAGTGTAGTCCCTAATTATTAGGTAAAAAAATTCTGTGTTCCCAACATTTCATTTGTTTTATGTAGCGTGTTAATAAATCACCTTGACATTTATTCCCATTCATTACATGAAAGAACTGTGAAATAGAACTATTACCTCCCTTTTTGGAAGGTGAATAGTCTGAGACATCTAGTCATTTGGCTATAAATAGATTCAGGACAAAGGCTCCAGTTTTCTTTTTCTCAGTGGAAGGTTCTTTTCTTTATGCCACAGGACTTTTAATAAAGTTGTTTTGACTGGAGTACCCTAAAGTTCTGACCTTAACCACTGTGAGCAGCTAAAGCCTATTCTAAAATCCAGCAGTACTATACAATCACCTTCTCATTCAGTCCATCAGTCAAAATGAATTGAGCAGCCTCTGTGTGCCAAGTAGAGTGGTAGTTGTTAACGGTTGTTAGAAACTGGATTTACGTGCTAATTAGATAATGTGTCTGAGACAGGAGTGTATCTCATTGCCTTTAAAATAACAGCAGAAAGAGTCAACTTGAAAAGTGCAATCCTTGCAGTGCAAGATTCTACATAAAAGCAAAGCATATGGTGTGGTTCAGATGTTAATGCCACTGTGTTAACCCAGCACCAAATAAACAATGCTTGAATGCACAAGGCCAGGTCTGGAATCACCCTATGCCTGCTATAGTGAACAGAGAATTGGCTCAGAAGGCCCAGGCATCTCCCCAGCATCACTGTCGCTGTTATCAGCCTTAGAGATGGTGCCAACCCTGACTAGTCCCACAGCTGCCTCTGCTTCCTGTGATTCGTTAAATGTTCACAGCTTCTGTTTTTGGAAAGAGCTGGGTAACAGGTGGAATTTAGGAATACCCAAAAGCTCGGTGGAGTAGATCCAAGCAGGAGACAGTCTTGGTACTTCTGGTGTTAATCAGCCAACATGTGTAAGACAATAAAGAAGGTGGGAGAGTTTGACCTCTTTTCTCCCAGGGAGACTTCATGTTTCAGGGAAGTAGTATGAGCTGTGGAAGAAGAGGGAGTTGAGTCCATACCCTGCCTCTGCCACTACTCTGTGGCCTTGGAAAGATTTCCAAAATCTGTGATCTTTGATGTTCTTATTTGAGTAAATGAGTACGATCTCATGCTTTCTCCACAAGGTGTGTTAAAGGTTAAATTCCTATGAAGGTGCATGATGTATAATTAAGTGGAAGGAAATACTGAGTTGCTGGTGAGGATGCATAACATTTTAAAACAGGGGATGTGAGAAGATTAGGAGGCTGAGACAGAGATAATAGGGTGTGCTCTCTCTAAAAGGCATTAGCAAAAGCCTGGAAGCCCCTAGACCAAACTGGGAGTTGGTGGGACTGAAGGGGACCATAGGCAGGCATTTTTGCTTAATACTTTGTAAACACTTTCAATAGCTGAGGGATTGTGAGTAGAATTTTACTTTGTGTGTGTGTGTGTTTTATGTAAAGATAAGTAATAGATACTGCACTCACAGCATATGTAAAGAGATTGAATCACACCAAATTGTCTTCATACAGAAGCTCATTTTTCTCTTTGGTTTACAATTTTTTTAAATGGTGAGATTGGCCTTCCTGATTATTGGTGTCTACTAGTAGAGATGCCAGAAAAACACTGAACAGCTTAGGAAGTTGGCAGGGTACAGGATTTAAGGCTTTGAGGAAACCGAACTCACTCTTGGAAAGGAATGGAAGTTGTCAGGGCTGTTAAGTCCCTGGTTCACTTTTCTCCCGGCTGTATTCTGAGAAAGTCTATTCACTTATTCTGCCAGGAAGCCCCAGAATAAAATGGAAAGGGGACAAGATCTGGAACTGGAACAATTGCATGATATCCCTGGCTTTGCAAGTGAAAACTTACAAGTCAAAGAACCCAGACATGGGAATGTTCCTAATCTGAAGTTTCTTTTTTGTTATTTTTTTAACTGTTAATCCAAAAATGGGGACAATTGAGAGGATGTTATTCTTTTTAATTGGGCAGGATTGGCACAGATTTCTCTCAAAGAAAGGTTTACCTATGACTTATCAATGTGTTGTGTTCTCCTAAGACCAAAGAGAAATCTTTATTTTCATACTGTAGTTCTTTAATTGCTCTCTATAAACAAGTCAACAGATGAGCTGTTCCCTCCACTATCACTCCACAAACACACTTCTATATTTCTTCCACTTCTATATTCCTTCCCTTCTCTGAAATGTTCCTGTTACTTATAACTTGGCCTGCAATCATCTTCCAATTACTGGTATGGGTTTATATTTTTTAAACAATAACTCTCTTCAAATCAAATGTCCTCCGGCCACACCAGCTCCAGATAATTGGGATGATTGCCTAAATGCTAGGGTTTCTCTACCAATTAGGATGGTTTACTGTACTAGGCATAAGATAAGAGTTTTTTTCTGTCAATTCTTCTCTTTCTATTAACCAAGATCTGAACCCAAACAAATTACAGTCTTTCTGTGTAGCCCTTGATCAGATTCACAGAGCTCTATACAAGTTCAGGAATATTTCCCATCTCAAACAGCAGTGCTTGTGAAGTAAAAGTAGGCAGCCTCTCAAGGCAAAGTTAGTTAATGCTCCTTAAACACACCTCCGGGAGGGAACTCGGAGCCCATGATCTCAGAAAGTAAAAACCTGCTGGCTTCTAATTGCATGGATATATTATAGGATTCCCGTGTCAGTTAACAATTTTTAAATCGAGGGAGAAGTTTCATACCATTAATCACATGTGACAAAGTAAAAGGGAAGCCAACCTTTCTTATAACATATAAGCAGTGAAAATCCATATATGGCTGGTTGTTTTGTGTATAAACAACTTTTCTCCTCTTTAATTCTGTAAAGCTCTGGTTCAAAATGAACGCCAGGGTTTAACCAGGTGGAGCTCAACTTACCTTGCTATATGGATTTCCAGTTGCTTCTGCCTTTATACCTTTTCCTTCCTATAACAGACTAAATGATTATTTTTCACACACATGGAAATTTGAAGTGGATTTAGAAAACTGAACTTCCAGGAAGTTTCTCATCTACTGGCCTCGTTATTTATAAAGTTCCCTATTGTTTGACAACGAAATCAAGAAATAGGTATCTTCCTTTTACACATTTGGCATTTATACTAAGTAGTATTTTGCTTTTTTTTTTTTTATTGTTCGGGATTCATTGAGGGTACAATAAGCTAGGTTACACTGATTGCAATTGTTAGGTAAAGTCCCTCTTGCAATCATGTCTTGCCCCCATAAAGTGTGACACACACCAAGGCCCCAGCCCCCTCCCTCCGTCCCTCTTTCTGCTTCCCCCCCCATAACCTTAATTGTCATTAATTGTCCTCATATCAAGATTGAGTACATAGGATTCATGCTTCTTCATTCTTGTGATGCTTTACTAAGAACAATGTCTTCCACGTCCATCCAGGTTAATACGAAGGATGTAAAGTCTCCATTTTTTTTAATGGCTGAATAGTATTCCATGGTATACATATACCACAGCTTGTTAATCCATTCCTGGGTTGGTGGGCATTTAGGCTGTTTCCACATTTTGGCGATTGTAAATTGAGCTGCAATAAACAGTCTAGTACAAGTGTCCTTAGGATAAAAGGATTTTTTTCCTTCTGGGTAGATGCCCAGTAATGGGATTGCAGGATCAAATGGGAGGTCTAGCTTGAGCGCTTTGAGGTTTCTCCATACTTCCTTCCAGAAAGGTTGTACTAGTTTGCAGTCCCACCAGCAGTGTAAAAGTGTCCCCTTCTCTCCACATCCACGCCAGCATCTGCAGTTTTGAGATTTTGTGATGTGGGCCATTCTCACTGGGGTTAGATGATATCTCAGGGTTGTTTTGATTTGCATTTCTCTAATATATAGAGATGAGGAACATTTTTTCATGTGTTTGTTAGCCATTCGTCTGTCGTCTTTAGAGAAAGTTCTATTCATGTCTCTTGCCCATTGATACATGGGATTGTTGGCTTTTTTCATGTGGATTAATTTGAGTTCTCTGTAGATCCTAGTTATCAAGCTTTTGTCTGATTGAAAATATGCAAATATCCTTTCCCATTGTGTAGGTTGTCTCTTTGCTTTGGTTATTGTCTCCTTAGCTGTAGAGAAGCTTTTCAGTTTAATGAAGTCCCATTTGTTTATTTTTGTTGTTGTTGCAATTGCCATGGTAGTCCTCTTCATGAAGTCTTTCCCCAGGCCAATATCTTCCAGCGTTTTTCCTATGCTTTCTTGGAGGATTTTTATTGTTTCATGCCTTAAATTTAAGTCCTTTATCCATCTTGAATCAATTTTTGTGAGTGGGGAAAGGTGTGGGTCCACTTTCATTCTTTTACATGCAGACATCCAGTTCTCCCAACACCATTTATTGAATAGGGAGTCTTTCCCCCAAGGTATGTTCTTGTTTGGTTTATCAAAGATTAGGTGGTTGTAAAATGTTAGTTTCATTTCTTGGTTTTCCATTCGATTCCAAGTGTCTATGTCTCTGTTTTTGTGCCAGTACCATGCTGTCTTGAGCACTATGGCTTTGTAGTACAGACTAAAATCTGGTATGCTGATGCCCCCAGCTTTATTTTTGTTACAGAGAACTGCCTTAACTATACGGGTTTTTTTCCGGTTCCATACAAAACGCAGAATCATTTTTTCCAAATCTTGAAAGTATGGTGTTGGTATTTTGATAGGAATGGCATTGAATAGGTAGATTGCTTTGGGAAGTTTAGACATTTTAACAATGTTGATTCTTCCCATCCATGAGCATGGTATGTTCTTCCATTTGTTAATATCCTCTGCTATTTCCTTTCTTAGGATTTCATAGTTTTCTTTATAGAGGTCCTTCACCTCCTTCATTAGGTATATTCCTAGGTATTTCATTTTCTTTGAGACTATGGTGAAGGGAGTTGTGTCCTTAATTAGCTTCTCATCTTGACTGTTATTGGTGTACACAAAGGCTACTGACTTGTGGACATTGATTTTTATATCCTGAAACATTACTGTATTTTTTGATGACTTCTAGGAGTCTTGTGGTTGAGGCTTTGGGGTTCTCTAAGTATAAGACCATGTCGTCAGCAAAGAGGGAGAGTTTGACCTCCTCTGCTCCCATTTGGATTCCCTTTATTTCCTTGTCTTGCCTAATTGTATTGGCTAGAACTTTCAGCACTATGTTGAATAGTAAAGGTGACAGAGGACAACTTTGTCTGGTTCCAGTTCTAAGAGGAAAAGCTTTCAGTTTTACTCCATTCAGTAAAATATTGGCTGTGGGTTTGTCATAGATAGCTGCAATCAGTTTTAGAAATGTGCCACCTATGCCTATACTCTCCAGTGTTCTAATTAGAAAAGGATGCTGGATTTTATCAAATGCTTTTTCTGCATCTATTGAGAGGATCATGTGATCTTTATTTTTACCTCTGTTAATATGGTGGATAACGTTTATAGACTTGCATATGTTAAACCAGCCTTGCATCCCTGGGATGAAGCCTACTTGATCATGATGAATGACTTTTTTGATGATAAGCTGTAATCTATTGGCTAGGATTTTGTTGAGAATTTTTGCGTCTATATTCATGAGTGAGATTGGTCTGAAATTCTCCTTTTTGCTTGGGTCTTTTCCTGGTTTTGGTATCAGGGTGATGTTTGCTTCATAGAATGTGTTGGGGAAGATTCCTTCTTCCTCAATTTTTTGGAATAATTTCTGTAGTACAGGAATAAGCTCTTCCTTGAAGGTTTGATAGAATTCTGGAGTGAAGCCATCTGGACCAGGGCATTTTTTGGTTGGAAGCTTTTTTATTGTTTCTTTGATCTCAGTGCTTGAAATTGGTCTGTTCAGGAGCTCTATTTCTTCCTGGCTAAGTCTAGGGAGAGGGTGTGATTCCAAATATTGATCCATTTCTTTCACATTGTCAAATTTCTGGGCATAGAGTTTCTGGTAGTATTCAGAGATGATCTCTTGTATCTCTGTGGGATCAGTTGTTATTTCCCCTTTATCATTTCTGATTGAGGTAACTAGAGATTTTACTTTTCTATTTCTCGTTAGTCTGGCCAATGGTTTATCTATTTTATTTATTTTTTCAAAAAACTAACTCCTTGTTTCATTAATTTTCTGAATGATTCTTTTGTTTTCAATTTCATTGATCTCTGATTTGATTTTGGATATTTCTTTTCTTCTACTGAGTTTAGGCTTAAATTGTTCTTCTTTTTCCAATTCTGTAAGATCTCTTGTGAGATTGTTGATGTGCTCTCTTTCAGTTTTTCGAATGTAGGCATCTAAAGCGATGAATTTTCCTCTCAAAACTGCTTTTGCAGTATCCCACAGGTTTTGGTAGCTTGTGTCTTCATTGTTGTTATGCTCAAGGAAGTTAATGATTTCCTGTTTTATTTCTTCCTTCACCCATCTGTTATTCAACAGAAGATTGTTCAGTTTCCATGCCTTTGGGTGGGGTCGAGCATTTTTGTTAGAATTGAGTTCCACCTTTAGTGCCTTATGGTCTGAGAAGATACAAGGTAAAATTTCAATTCTTTTGATTCTGTTGATATTTCTTTTGTGTCCCAGGATATGATCAATTTTGGAGAATGTTCCATGGGGTGATGAGAAGAATGTATATTCTTTATCTTTGGTATGGAGTGTTCTATATGCGTCTATCAAGCACAGTTGTTCTCGGGTCTCATTGAAGTCTCTTATATCCTTGTTTAATTTCTGTTTAGAGGATCTATCCAGCTCTGTAAGAGGAGTGTTAAGGTCCCCTATTATTATGGTATTATCAGATATCATATTGCTCAGACTGAGTAAGGTCTGCTTCAAGAATCTGGGAGCATTTAAATTGGGTGCATAGATATTTAGAATTGAAATGTCTTCTTGTTGTATTTTTCCCTTGACCAATATAAAGTGACCATCTTTGTCTTTCTTGACTTTAGTTGTGTTAAATCCACATGTATCTGAAAATAAGATTGCAACTCCTCTTTTGTTCTGAATTCCATTTGCCTGAAAAATTGTCTTCCAACCCTTGACTCGGAGCTTTAATTTGTCTTTTGAAGCCAGGTGTGTTTCTTGCAGACAACAAATGGATGGCTTGTGTTTTTTAATCCAGTCAACCAATCTATGTCTCTTCAGTGGGGAATTCAAGCCATTAACATTTATTGAGATAATTGATAAGTGTGGTAGTATTCTATTCGTCTTATTTGGTGAGAGTCCATTGCTTAGTTTTATCTTTTGCGTCATTGTGGAGGTTAGGTTCTGTCCTTTAATTTCTGAGTTCTTACTTTGCTGCTGATCCATTGTGGTGGTCAGTGTGCAGAACAGGTTGAAGTATTTCCTGTAGAGCTGGTCTTGTTGTGGCGAATTTCCTCAATGTTTGTATATCCGTAAATGATTTGATTTCTCCGTCAATTTTGAAGCTTAGCTTAGCAGGGTACAGAATTCTGGGCTGGAAATTGTTCTGTTTAAGTAGATTAAAGGTAGATGACCATTGTCTTCTTGCTTGGAAAGTTTCATTAGAGAAGTCTGCGGTCACTCTGATGGATTTGCCCCTGTAGGTCAACTGGTGTTTACTCCTGGCAGCTTGCAGAATCTTTTCTTTTGTCTTGACTTGGGACAGGTTCATCACAATGTGTCTTGGAGAAGCTCGGTTAGAGTTGAGGCGACCTGGGGTCCAATAGCCCTCTGAAAGCAGTGTGTCAGAATCTTTGGTGATATTTGGGAAATTTTCTTTTATAATATTCTCTAGTATGGCTTCCATTCCTCTGGGGCATTCTTCTTCCCCTTCTGGAATTCCTATAACTCGTATGTTGGAACGCTTCATAAAGTCCTATAATTCTGACAGTGAACGTTCTGCTTTCTCTCTCTTCTTTTCTGCCTCTTTTACTATCTGAGTTATCTCAAAAACTTTGTCTTCTACCTCTGAAATTCTTTCTTCTGCATGGTCTAACCTGTTGCTGATACTTTCCATTGCATCTTTAAGTTCCCTAATTGACTGTTTCATTTCCTTCAGCTCTGCTATGTCCTTTTTATATTCTTCATATTGTTCATCTCTTATTTGATTCTGTTTTTGAATTTCCTTTTGGTTGTTTTCCACTTTATTAGCCGTTTCCTTCATTCTTTCCATCATTTCTTTCATTGTTTTCAACATGTGTATTCTAAATTCCCTTTCTGTCATTCCTAACATTTCGTTATAGGTGGAACCCTCTGCAGTAGCTACCTCATGGTTCCGTGGCGGGGTTGTTCTGGACTGGTTCTTCATGTTGCCTGGAGTTTTCTGCTGATTCTTCCTCATGAGTGATTTCTTTTACCTGTTTCCTTGCCCGATTTTTCCTTTCACTTCCTCTTGCTCTTTAAGTTCTCGTGCCTGTGGAAGTTGCGGGCGGGTTTAGACGGATTGAACGCACGCGACCACTTGCCGGTTTTCCACTGTTTTAGTTCTCCTCTTGGGGTCCAGAAGTCTCTCGCTGACTCCCTGTATCCTCTCAATGGTGATGATAGGCAGATCCCACCAGCCAGAGATGCCTGTAGTCCTATCTCCCCAGACTCACGGTGCCCAGATGCAAGGAAGCTGTTACTCGGCTGCCATCTTGCTCCCCAGTATTTTGCTTTAATTTTCTCACCAAAGTCCTAGGCTAAATGTACAATGAGGATGGAAATGAGGTCGATGTAATTCCAGTCCTCCTCCACTCCCCCATCTTCCTTATTTTAGCAAATAAATGATAAAATGATCTATATAACTGTTCAAGCCAAAATTCTGGTAGCTTCATTAATCATTTCATTTGTCATCCTTCCTCTTTCTATGTTGTCGTCAGCAAACCATGGCCGGTCTACCTGCTCAACATACACTAAAAGCAGGTGTTTTCTTCATATCTAACATCAACACTAAAAGCAGGTGTTTTCTTCATCTCTAACATCAACACAATTGCCTCAGTCACCATGATATCCCACCATAAAGGCTACAAGTAGAAGCTCTGAACTTGTTCCCCTACTTATTTTCTTGTCTCCTGGAAACTTGTTCCCCAGTGGTTCCCCATTCAGTGGTCTTCTAAAACCTTGTTGTTCTGAAGATTGAAGATTAACTTTGAACCCCAAAGTATCAACAGCCCGCCGAGAGCATATTAGAAATTCAGAATCTTAGGCCCCAACCCAGACCTACTAAATTAGAATCTGAACTTTAATAAGATATTTAGAGGATTTATGGGTCAATGAATTTGAAGAGCATTGGTTTAGAACATACATCAATTTTGCTACCCTTTGGATCAAACATCTTCAAGTACTTTTTGCCAAGAATAAACCCAGTAAAACGTGAATTCTTTCCTAAAACTCAGGAGTCTAGATGTATCATAACCTTGGCCATATACTTTCCTGACCTTCTTTTGTTTTGTCCTTCCCTGCATTCACTAGGCTTCAGGAAAAAGAATCTTTCTGCTCCTAGAACACATATTGTTGTCTTTGCATGGCTCTTCCCTTTGCTCAGCATGCTCTTCCCTTGTCAGCTCATCACTGGCTCTTGCCTGCTTTTGATCTTTGCTGCTGTGCCACATAGTCTGAGATTAGTCCCTTTAATTACCCAGATGTAAGCAGTTACATGATTGAACTCTGTTGCTGGGCTCTGTGTTAATTCTCTGCTTACTTAGGCTTTGCTGCCATTTAACGGTTTTCTTATCTGATTCTTCTATTTCTCCCTGCTCTATTCTAAAAAATTCCTCATTAGTCTTGTGCTCTTCCTTATCCCCAACCCTTGAAACAGTGGGCCACCCACTGTGGGCATCCTGCCCACTACCTAATGAATGAAAGATGAAAGGCAGAAGGACATTTCTGGGGAGAAGCCTGGGAGAACATTTGGAGAAACCAGGGAGGTGTTGGGCCTGAAGCTTGTTTAAATGTATGTCTCTATCTTGCTTGAGACTGGAATCAGAGATGGTAGAAAGAATTTATTATTTAGAAAATGATGCTATAAATATTATGAATCTGCTGGGTTGTGGACACCACCCCTTCCCTCACTATCCCCCTCTGATATACACAGATAAAAGATCACCTTGATGTCTTTTGTTCTTTAAAAAAAATTCCCAATTTGTCAGAATTTGACGTGGTCTTTGGCATGGCCCATGGCTCTTTGATGACATTCTGGTTCAGCCTGTAATATCAACTCAGGCCCATTTCTTTTATCTGTTGTCACTGTAACCTCACCCTGTATTTAGACCAAGTAAATAAACACATCTGTACAGGCCAGAAAGTGAGGCACAAATGCACCTGCTATGATTAAAATAAATGTTCAGGAGGCGTGATGGATGTCCTGAACACCCTGATTTTATTACTACATATTATGTACATATATCAAAATACCCTGTGTCCCATGAGTATGTACAACTATTATATACCCAAAGTGTTTTTGTTTTTTGTCTGTTTGTTTGTTGCAGTTTTTGGCCAGGGCTGGGTTTGAACCTGCCACCTCCGGCATATAGGGATGGCACCCTACTCCTTTGAGCCACAGGCACCGCCCCAGTACCCAAAGTTTTTTTAAAGATAAGAGGCAGTAGCAGAGAAGGAGCAGGAAAATTAGCCCTACACTAATTTCTCTCTCTTTTCGTTCCCCAGATTTTATTCTAACCTAAATGCTTGGATGTATTCACCTGCTCACTGCTTTAATATTCCAAGTAGGATATCATGTTCACTTCTGCGGGGCCAGGGCCCTTACCTTGCGCTTTCACTCTGCTTCTTCAGGATGAACACAGGAATTAGCACAAAAGAGAATCCTACTGTTATACAAACACACACATGTAAAATGAGTGAATAAAAAGGACAGAATAGCTGATGGTGAAATTTTCAGGAGAGGCAAGAAAGACTGGAATGGAAATTAAAGACAAAGGATGTGTTTTTCATTGAGACAAGACAGACATTTCAAAACAGCTATTACTAAAGTATAACATTTGTAAAGGTCCAACCCTGTATCTTTAGTAAAGAAGGGAATCCACTGGACACAATTCACATTTCATTTTAACATATACTCTTTGCCTCTAGCATAAATATATTCTGAGGTAGGCTTCTAACACCTCAGTCTATTGATATTTCTGCTTCTTCTAGCACCAACTTTTGCAGGTGAAAGATGAATAGAGATAAGTTTCTTGTTGGCAGGAGCTCACTGGAATTTTTATATAAAACTGAGGATGGGGAAGAGCTTGACTATAGATAGAATGCCCGAGTTAAGTGTGCTAGTTGACTAGAGGCAAAGAAAAGAAATCAATGGTTTATCTAACTGGCAAGTTACTGACAGAAACAGTGCTCCAGCCTTCCCCATCCTTGCATCTGGTGAATAATACATTGTGATAACACCCTGGAAGTCTCCGAGAATAATGGGACTAGATCACTGGAGATGCTAATAGGAGCCACATCCAGAAATAAATGGGTAATCAATTAAACAACCCCTTAATTTGTGAATGTAGTGCTTGGTCAAAGAGGAAAGATTAAACCCTTTACTAATAATTAGTTTTGTGGGTAAGTACTAGAGATTTCTTAGACTTTAAGCTTAGAAAGGAGAGTGAATATTTACACATCTGTTCTAACATTGATTACAGGTGCAATCAATGATTGTCTCTTTAATTCTATCAGCTTTCTGAGTAGCACAGTGTGAAGGCAATTGGGCTTAGAACAAGCACTAGCTCTGATAAATTTAAAGGTGTGAATTTAAACCAAATCCTAAACTTCTCTGAGCTATTGTTTTCCTGTTTGTATAAAATATTTTTAAAAAGTGCTTACCGCGTGATATGTGTGTGTGTGGGAGTGAGACAGGGATGGTGCTAGTGAGGGAGAATGAGAACAGGTGTGTCAAAGTAGATAGATACCAAGTAAGTGATGAATGCTGTTTTTGTAAAACTTAATTCAAAATAATTTAGTACCAAAGCAAGGGAATTAATAGTTGTAAATGTATTTTGTAGTATATAAAACAGCTACATGATTATGAATATTATTAAAAATATGGTTGTGTAAAAATTTTATGTTTGCTATTTCCCTAAGGGAAACACAAGCCAACAAGGTCATACATGAACTAAATGAGGTAAATATTAGCTATTATTATTCTTATTACAATTTTTTAATATTTAATTCATTTCAAGAGAGCATGCAATGTAAAGTTCACATGTCTCATGTAAACTTTCCATAATCTAATAGGGTCACGTTCTAGTATTCCATTGTTCATCATCAACTCAAAATACATGGCACATTTTCTTCCTTCCCTCTTTCTATTATTTTTAAGTGAAGATTTAATAATCATCACTTCACACCTTTTAAAGTTTATGGAAATCCCTTGACGATGGCTGGTAGCAATGTTTTAGTAATTTTTTTTAGGTGTGTTTCATTCTTAATCATTAAATCCCTGATAGAAAAAGTAAAAAGTAAAAACAAACGAATGAACAAACAAAAAAACATAGAAAGCCAAACTTTAGTGATTAATTTTCAGGGCCAAATACTGAGACTTATTATTCTAGTTTCTAAATTCCTCACAGAGTATTATTAAATTCTCTTTTAAAAAAATGAATGACACAACCAAAAATGAAATAACTTATGAAAAGAAGTAAAATTAGTTGAGTTATGGGGTCTGTTTCCAAACCAAATCAGCCCGGTTCCAAAATTCATGACTCTCTCACATTCCTCACTCCCAGGATGCTATGTTCACACTCACAACCAGGGATTTCAGGGCACCCTTTAAGGATCCTGCTTAGAACCCAGCCGGGAGATGAAGGAGTGTTATATCCACATACGCCTCTCAGCCCCATGATGGACAACACAGGTGCTGCTCTGGCCTGTTCTGTGCTGTGTTGCTCCTCCCACCTGCCTCTCCGGACTCCTCTGCCATCAGCACCTGCCCACATAGTTTTCTCTGTTCCTGCATAACAGCCCGGTAGTCCCAACTACTCACCTAGACCAGCTCCCCATGTAAAAAAATTTCACAGGAAAAAAATAACAATGCACATATGTCTGAGAATCTACTCATGATAAAAATGCCTATAGCATTATTACAGAACAGAGGGCATTTTGTGGTATTAGGAGCAGTATGTGTATAAATAAGATAGATTAGTATGGGGTGATAGCCTAAGATGCAACTGTGATCCTGAGAATATGCTACGCTTCTACACTGCATGGATCAAACCCCCATTTAGGTGTAAGTATTCAGTTCAAGAGGAAAATATGAAATCCTGCACTTGTTCTGGGGAAAGAGACCTTGGTGGTAACTATTCTCAGAGCCACATTAGGTATAGAAATGGGAGGCTGGAACTTAGTGAAGGTAAGGTGACTCCTGTGAGACACTGGCCCCTGACTCCACCATTGCCTGACTTCTTAGGTCTGGTATACACTCTCCTGACCCCCTACTTCCACTCCACCCTTGATTTATTTTTTCGCCTGATTATTGCCTTTTTGACTTTCCTGACTCAAGTCACATATCATCTTTTCCTTGAAACCCTGGCTTTCCCCAGACATTAATTTACCCCAGGAACAACTTACTTATCACTGATAATGTAGGTGAGCCATGGCTTGTTTCAAGTAACCTAATGCCTTCTAAATGCAAAGAATGGTAGGTAGTTTATTTATAGGAATTACAGGTTTATATACCTTTTGCACTCAGGAAAGCAAAGATAAGACAGGTAGCATTCAGAAAATCCTTGAGCAGGATTCAAAGGGAATTTTCTACCCAGTGTCATCTCTGCCTACAACACCTAGGTGGGTGGTGCTGAGGAGGAGGCCTGTGGTTCAGCAGAAAATACAAACTCTACCTGAGCAAGGACCGTCTTTGAAGTATGGGGCTGAGAAATATCACATCAACAGCAGAGAACAGCAGAGGGGGAAGACAGTTTTCAAATAAGAGTGAAATTTAGTGATGGCTAAGAAGAAATATTGGGAAAATCCTTTCCAGGTGACTGGATTAACCTGGGAGAGTACTTTTCCACAGCTAACACATATTAAATATTTCTGATATATTCTTGTCTGATGGTTTCTCAAAGACAGATACCAGGTTATTATTTTCATTTACAATAACCAAATTAGAGTATGATTCTCTTAAAGATTGTTATCTACACACACACACACATACTCATCTTTCTGTTAGTTATGGAAAATGGAAGAATTTTGTGCTTGTGATAGAGCTCTTTCTGAGCATTTTTATATTGAAATATTTATTATTTTATTATAAATGTGTTGCTCTTATTACTTCTTTATATTGCATTGAAGACTAGTAATCAGGAAAATTGCCTGTAGTTCTTTAGGTAAGGAGGTAGATAGAAATAAATAGATAAACAGACTTTTTGTTTTTTAGTGGAAAGAAACAACTGGGTCTGAAGAGGTAGTGTGAATTCCTCACCTAACTAGTAAAGCAGGACAGTTTAATTAATATGTTTGCTCCTGTGGTGTTCTCTTCTTACCACTTTTATTTAGTTTATTGCTTTACATCCATGTTTATGGGACCATCTTTCTCAACTAGATTAGAATCATGATGGCAGAAATATTATTTTTATTTTTCTAATCCTCTTACCCAGCACAGAATCCAAAGCATATAGATAGAAGCTCAATAAATATTAATTGTTGTTAATGTCTCCTGTGGTCTGAATGTGTTCCCCAAAAGTTATGTGTTGGAAACTGAATCCCCAACACAGCAGTATGGAGAGGTGTGGCTTTCCAGAGGTGATTGAGTCCTGAGCTCAACCCCTAGGAATGGAATTGGATGCCCTTATAAAAGGGATTGCCAATGGGACTCTAGTCCCTTTTTATGCTCTTCCTCCTTTTTCCATGTGAAGATACAGCAAAAAAGCCCTCACCAGATGCCAACACCTCAATCTTGGAGCTCTAGACTTAAAAACTGTAAGAAAATAAGTTCTTGCTTTTTTTTTTTAGAGACAGAGTCTTGCTTTGTCATCCTCAGTAGAGTGCTGTGGCATCACAGCTCACAGCAACCTCAAACTCCTGGGCCTAGGTGATTCTCTTGCCTCAGCCTCCGGAGTAGCTGGGACTATAGGCACCCACCACAGTGCCTGGATATTTTTTGTCGCAGTTTGGTCAGGGCTGGGTTTGAACCTGCCACCCTCAGTATATGCATCTGGAGTCTTACCCATTGAGCCAAATAAATGATCCAGTCTCATGTATTTTCTCAGAGCAGCACAGTATGTGCCCAGATAAACTCTTTTAATCTGACAGTATCACATAATTTCCAACTTCTGTAAAAAAAAGAAAAGAAAGGATGTGTACTGTAGCATCATAGATTTGGGGAGGATTTCGTTTGTAAACATTCATGTTTACCTTATTACCTGTCATACAGTATAGTTTAGCAAATATGGGGATATACCTAATGCCTAGATTCTAAGAAACAGACCCCTGACTCCTTAGACTTGTCCTGCCACACCTGTCTGCCCCCTGCCACAAACTTCCCTAGAACACCAGGTCCCCATTGCTGTGGGAGCATCAGGTCCCTCAGCCAGGCTCTCTCCATTCTCGCCTACCCATTCCCTACTCTCTCTCACTTTCAATACTGATTCTTATGGTCTTTTGATTGTTGTTTCTCTGTGGAACACAGAAAGTGACACTCATTGTTCAAAGCTGAAAAAAATGAAATAATCATTTCTCAGACAAAGTACTAATATTTCAGGTAATAGGTCCTAAAAATTTACTTCAAAATATTTACACAGATTTCAAAAAAGAGAATAAAAAAAAGCTTAAAAAAAAACAGCTTATTTGTATTTTCCATCCTCTGTATTCCTTGCCTCCTCACAGCCTAGAAACAGCTGTCATTCAAACGGGGGAGGATGGATGGAAGAGAGGGGTAGAGGTCTTCTACACTTGTGGGAAGATAGGCTAGCAAGTGTCCAGAGTAATGATACTTCAGCTAAATCATTGTAACTCTATTTGCAACTTCTGAGATGATGAGTTTAGAATTTAGGATATGTGTAATGTACTTTAGGCTAATGATACAAAGAATTTTCTTTTCTTTTTTTTTTGGAGACAGAGTGTCACTATGTGCCATGGTGTCACAGCTCACAACCACCTCAAACTCTTGGGCTTAAACGATTCTCCTGCCTCAGCCTCCCAAGGAGCTGGGACTATAGGCGCCCTCCACAATGCCCAGCTATTTTTGGTTGTAGTTATCATGGTTTGGCAGGCCCTGGCTGGGTTCGAACCCCCTAGCTCTTGTGTACGTGACTGGCGCCCTAGCCGCTGAGCTACAGGCACCAAGCCCAACGAATTTTATGTTCAATCATTATCTTGGCAATAGATACAATGTTAACTGTTACACAATAAAGGTTATTGCTTACAACATTTTGAGATTGTTCCTGAGAAAATAATTTCCTAAATTAATTAATGGGATTTATAGAAAATGTAAGAATACTTAGCACAACTACGTTAGAAAAACATTCATATAGTTTTGTTTAACGTGAGAGCCTATAACTGGCGAACATGAAATGCTAGTCTCCAAGAAAGGGATATCATGAGCAATTTCTTACTCCTTTTGTACATTTTGTGAAATAAATATTCTGCAGAACATACTGTCAAAAAGGACTGTTATTAAAATACAAGTACAGCAGCATCACATAACACATGCTACAATAATCATTTCATTTGTCTTCTCTACGGTTGGTATTCTCCTTTAGGGCAAAAAATAAAATAAAATCATGTGTATTTATCTCCCTCTCATATTTTTTAACATTGTGCTTAAAATACTTAAAATTTTAAACCAGTACTTAAAATAACTGTGGCCTACATGAATGGGCTAATGGACAAATACATGAGTGCATGGATATAAGATCGTGTCTATTTAACAACTGTAAATTAAGTGCGTGTTCTCTGAAGTTAGGCCTCAGCACAAGGCCTGGCTCCTCCAGGCATAAGCTGTGTGGTTACAATGCTTCTTTCTTCACCTGAAAAACAGAGGCAATATTCTTTAATTACTACATATAAAAATAGTAATAACAGCATTATATTATATGCTTAGAGCAGTGTCTGACACATAGTTAATATGCAATAACTTATAATAATGCTATTATTATCAGATACTTAACTAATTACACCAGGTACAAAAATATATTTGTGCAAGATATGATATAAAAGAATAAGTAAACATATTTTTGCTCACCTTGCCCATTTTTTTTTATAGCTTTAAGTACTTTCATTTAAAAGCTGTCTCTGTGTAAGCTAAGATGTTCAAATGTTAGATGAACTATAAAACAAACTATTAAGGTCTATTATATGGTACTTTGTCAAAGAGTTTAATCTTGGTGATATTTATTTTAAGTGCCATTATCAGATTCCCCCACGGAAGAATGTTGTTAGTGATTTAGTATTGTGCAGGACTATTCATTGCAATAAAGGGAATACTGTTAAACACGGGAAGTTTAACTTGACGGGGAGAACTTTGAAATGTAGAATTTAACATGTAGTCCCCAAGGTTTCTATTTTTACTAATTATTAGGATATGAGGCGTTTTTCTCCCATGTAGCTTCAAAGGAAGTTATAAATTTTACAGGAGTGATGTGTGACAGAGAAGTAGAGACTCCGGTTTAAGTCATTCTATAACTGATAACCAATCTAGAGCAATGGTTGCAGTTCTTCGGCCACTAAGTAAAATGTGTGAATACTCACACTCCTGAGAAAACCTTTCTAACTTAGGGCATCAATTGTAATGGTTCTTCTGGTAGCTATTGAAAGCACTAAAAGGCTTTCAACATCAGCAGGACAAATACAATTTGTGTTTAAACTGATCTTATGTGTAAGGAATGCTGTGATTTATGGCTTACCAGGGGCAGTTAGGAGTTGGCATAAAGTATGACATTAATGCCTAAAGTGACTACAGAGCTTCTTTGCAAAATTTTACCATCTTTCATTTATGAAAATTAACTTCGTAGCCTGTAAACATGGGTCAAAAGTGGCAGTTCCTCAACCCTCATTTATAGGAAAGTTGAAACTATGTAAAATGTAGCTTTTTGTGAAGCTAGCTACCTAAGGAATCAGAAAATTTATTTTAAATGATTGCCAGTGTGCTACCCTGGGGGTAGGGTCCTTTAGGATCTGTGGAACTGGTGGCAATCCACTGAAGAAACGTAAAATTAGAAGTGGCGAGAGATAAAGAGACGGGACAAGCAGAATAAAAGTTTTCAAAGGTGAGAAACACAGGAGACCATGGCTCGTTTGTGGGGTTCCCATGAATGGTCCTGAGTGTCTGTTCCTCTCAGCTTTTACTGAAGGCTATTATCTCATTTAGACCAGAGGGTAAGCTGAAAAAGGGAACAAAAATGTCACCAGTTTCTCTGAGTAAGCATCTTAGTTCTTATTCTATCTACAATCATTAACTTTAAGGGTCTGAGCAACCTTGAGAAATCTGAAACCTGAGCCTTGTGTAGGGGCAGCCTCCTGACTCATCACATACAGATTCCTTGGGGGAGATTAATCCTCAGTAGTTCACTGTGGTGTCAGTCTCCTTTGAAGAATTGGTGGGAAAGAGGAATTTTCCTCTTATCTCCAATCCAGAGGCATTTCCCTTGGTAATCAGGGTAGAAACCCTCCTGCCCATATTTCAAGGCTTAAGTGTTTTCTTGATCTCTGCCCTGGCTGTACTAGAAATCCCCACAGTGGGTATTTGCTCTATTGACAGGGCAGGCGACAGCCTGGTTAATGTTCCTCACCATGGCTTGCCACATCCTCCTCTATGGCCATTGCCTTCTTCAGAGTGTTTACAGACCCAGCAGGGGTGTTTGCAAATTGTATTCCTTACAGGCCAGGCTTCTAGAAAAGCAGGAACTTCTCAGATAAGGAATTTAGCTGCTGTTTTTTTTGTTTTTTTTGTAGAGACAGAGTCTCACTGTACCGCCCTCGGGTAGAGTGCCGTGGTGTCACAACTCACAGCAACCTCTAACTCTTGGGCTTACACGATTCTCCTGCCTCAGCCTCCCAAGCAGCTGGGACTACAGGCGCCCGCCACAACGCCCAGCTATTTTTTTGTTGCAGTTTGGCCGGGGCTGGGTTTGAACCTGCCACCCTCGGCATATGGGGCTGGCACCCTACTCACTGAGCCACAGGCGCCGCCCTAGCTGCTGGTTTTAAAGTATACTAGCTAAACTGTTTTTATTCCACCTTGCTCAGTTTATTTCTCTATTTTTTTCCTTTTGGGGGGGGTGTTTTCCCTTGCCAAGAAGGTGGTCTTTGGTCCCCATTCTGCCTGCAAATTATCTAGGAGGAAATCAGACAGACTTAGATTTGAGTGCTGATTCTACCATCGCTGGATGTGCAATGTTGGGTGTGTGACTTCCACTTGCTGCCTCAGTTTTCACATCTGTCATGAGAGGCACCATTGTGAAGAGATGAAGTGCATAGGACCTGACACAGACTTCTGTGGTTTGACCCCCACCTGCTATTCATGCTGTGCAGTTATGCACACCTGACTTCTCCGTGCTTCTGTTTACTCAGTCACCTATTATACTAGTTTGCTAAGGCTTCCATAATAAAATTCCAGGGAGTGAATATGTCATGAATGCTTATACAGATGGTGCCCAAATACCATGTTTTGACTTATGATCTTTTGACTTTATGGTGTTGTGATGGCAATGTACATTTGGAACACTCCTCAACTGATATCAGGGTTACAGGCAGTCACTGCATTATGAATGAGATAGGTTCCGTAGGTCTGTTCTTAACTGGAATTTGTATGTGAGTTGTACCTGTAATAGCCTCCATTTGTAAGTATGAGTTGAATGTATGTCAGATACTTGCAATTCGGGGACTGCATGTATTTTTTTAATGAACCCAGTGAAAGTTGAAAAAATTGTAATGTATCTCCACCATAAGTCAAAGAATCTATAACTTTATGTTGCCTCAGATTCAATTTTAGATGTTTAAGTTCTACCACACACAGGGCTGAGTCATCCTTGGCACGCAGTCTGGTTCTGCCTTCTTCCAGTTCCTCAATGTGATTAACCCAGTTCTCTGCCTGATACAATGGCTTCCTGCTGACCATTTTCCTCTTAGACAGCTGGATACAATATACTTGACTGGCATGCTGACCCCCACACCCGATTGACTAGACAGATTGCTACAGTGACCACATTTTAGTCACAGTGCAACCTCCTAGAACTTCTTGATAAAAATGTTTGGATAATGTCTTGGACCCCAATAAATGCCTTGGTTCATGAATCTCTCACTCTACTTTTCTCTTCCCACTTAATCCCTGACTAATGTTATGTGTGGGCTCTGAGCATGCTTGCATCCCCCAGGACCTGTAAGTAATAAAATCTTTATTTTCATCTTAAGTCTTTCCTAATTATTGAAGGGATATTCTTCATCTTAAAGATCTTCAATTACAACAGGGTGGTTTAAACAATAGAAATTTATTTTCTCATCTTATGGAGGCTAGAAGTCAAGATCCAGGTATCAAGGGGATTTGTTTCTTCTAAGATCTCTTCCCCTGGCTTCACATTGCTATCTCCCTGCAGGGCCTTTCTTCTGTGTGGATGCCTCTGGTGTCTCTAATGCATCCATTGTTTTTCTTCTTGTACAGATTATTGATCAGGCACCATCCCCCAAAGGCCTCATTTTAACTTAATCTTCTATTTAAAGGCTCTATTTCTGAATATGGTCAGATTCTGGAGTACTAATGGTTAGAGTCTTAACATGTGAATTTGAAAGGACAAAATTTATTCCATAGACCTACAAAATGGGAAAATTTTACTTCATAGCAAGAAATAAATGAGTTAACATAATTAATGATTTAAAATAGTACTAGCCAGTTATTAATACTGAATATATATTGGCCATTCTTGTTATTTATTTCATTTTGGACAAATAAACTGACCTTTATAAGCCTTGTTAAAATAGAGACCAATGGTATACTCTTACAGGATGTTTTCATGAACTAAAGATTTATATTAAAAGTTTTTAGCTCAGTGCCTGGCATATCCAAAGCTCTCAATAACAGGTCAGTATTAGTATTTTTCCTGTTATTATTGTTTATATTTAAAATTATTATTGCCATGTGCTATATATTTATACTTAATTATTTAATATTATTTATAATAACTTTATTTGTTAGATCAGTATTATTCTATATATTTTATATGTAGAGAAGTTGATGTTCAAAAAGCAATGAATTTAACCACATTTGCATATCCTGTTTGGAAAAGCCAAGATTTAATCCTGTCTGACTAAAATCTAATTGTCTTATGTCTGCATAGCATCTCTCTCTGCTTAATGAACAAATGAAGAATCAAAAGAGCACATTCCATTATCCCGGAAAATCAAATCAACTTCAACTCCTGGAAATTTTTTTCTTGGATATACATATTTGTTTATGTCCAAATGAACACTTTGGATGGTTTCATAATCACTTTCTCCTATGATTTTTTTGTAACTTCTACTGCCAACTGTCTCACTGTCTGATAATCACGATATGGGTCAACTTTTCCCAGTAGATTGTAAGCTTCTGAAATGCAGATACTGTGTCTCACTCATTTTTAAATTCCAGAAGCTGGTCAACAAATATTTCTTTGGCTAAAGGATGTGTGACCTACAACTGAAACCATAGCCAGATGCTTATAACTTAGGAATTGCCTGTCCTCTTCATCATTGCTACATATGGGGTGATTAGAGATTAAGCAGTCCCCTGCTCCTGCTCAGTGATCCCAACCTAAACTATGACTGGAGTGAGTGTTTGATGTGAAGAAAGACATTGAGACCAAAAGTTTTCCCATATTCACTAATTCTTCAATATAAACTTGTCTAAATTACTGAACATCAGAAATAGTGTATTTCCTTTTAGATCTAGTATATTTTGCCGTCCAAGTCCTTTGGCCAGAAACTTAAATCTTACAACAAGTTTGTCTTGTTTTGCCCTGAGTTTATTTAACAGTAGCAATTGAGAAGCAGAGAACTAATATGTTTTCATGTACTTGGACAATACTATTTCTCAGTTTTATACCTAAAATAATTTCTTTCAATATGAATCAGTAAAAATTCATACATGAATTTTAAGATAAGAGGCCAATCTATTCTCACTGGCAGTTGTGGGGAGATTCCAGTGAAGGGTTATGACAAGGGGAATGTTGTCTTTGACTAACTACATTCTATGTAATTATTAAACAATTACAGGGAACAAAACATTATTTGTTCAACAAAAATAGATGGTGCCTGAAAAATTGGAAAATCTGTAATGTTTTGGTCAAAGACAGCCAGCAATGTGTCAGCTTCCCTTGAAGTAATGAGTGAGTTTATCTACAATATATTGGTGAATGACATAAAGAAGGATGATTCAAGTTCACCACTTATTCAAGTTCACCAAAGTCATCCTTCTTTATAGGATAGATTCTAGACTATAAAGATTCTCCCCAATAGATTCTAGACTATAAATAAAAATGACAAATTAGTTCTCATAGTTGTTTCAGATGTAACGTCCTTTTCTTTATGAAGATACTGTTTCAAAATCATCAACTTTTCACATAATCAAGATTGAATTATTAATATGGTTGCCTCTAAAATATTATCTTTGTTCAAATTTCATAAATGTTGAAAGGGACATCACATTCTGCTGTGATTAAATATATGTGTTTCTCCAAAATGTGTATGTTGGAACTCAAACCTTAACATGATGGTATTAGAAGATAGGGCCTTTGGAAGGTAACTAAGTTATGGGAACTCTGTCCTCATAATGTGACTAATGGTCTTATAAAAGAAGCTCAGAGGGCTGCCAAACTTTCCATGTCTTCTATTATGCCAGGATACAGCATTCAGGTCCTTACCTCCAGTGAGAATGCTGAAATGCAGTCGCTGATAAGGGACAAGTCCTTGCTAGACACTGGATGTGCTGGGACTTTAATCCTAGACCTTCAAGATTCCAATCCTGTTGGAAATAAATTTCTGTTGTTTATAAATTACCCAGTCTAAGGTATTTTGTTGTGACAGTAGAAACTGATGAAGGCACATCGTAAGAGTCCAAAACCCAAGGGTACTAACAGCTCCCTGGAGTTGTAGAAAGCCATTCCCTACCTTAATTAAGTATATAATTATGTTACAAGCCAAGAATGAGTATGCAATACTGTTCTTGGTAAAGACCTACAGTTTCATTCCAACCTGGTTTCTTTTTTCTTTCTTTCCTTTTTTTTTTTACCCAACCTGGTTTCATAGATACCCTTTAATATGTATTTTTTAAAAAATAAGCAACAACAACAACAACAAAACCCTTATTTTGTCTATTTGCTTTTAGAAGAAATGACTTTAGAGACATTGTAAGTATTAATTATTTTCTAGCACTTTTAGAACTTTTTCTAGCACTATTTTCTAGAACTTCTAGAACTTTTCTTTAAATGTGAGCAAAACTTATAGGTATACTCTAGTCAGCATCTTGGCTATAAAATTTTCACAATATTTTTACAACCTCTTTAAAAAGTCTGAAAAAAATCTTACTCTCTAACTTCATTAAGAATAACATTTTTTCACTGAACAATAATTGACAAGAATACATATTGGTGAGTACTGTGAATAATTTTGCTTAAAGATCAGTTGTCTCAGATCCAAAAGTATTTAGGTATTGGGTGATAGAGTCAAGCCCTATGTGTAAACAGCACATGATCAAAGGAGAGCTGGAAGTTTCCTTGATGTCTTCTCTCTCTGTGTCTTGAAACTCACTATCTCTGATATGGACAGCGTTCATGACACTCCTGTGGGGGTGAAACAGCCACTACAATGTATAGATAATTAAGACAAAGGTAAATATATTATTTACCTCACTTATTGCTATTAGTTGGAATTATTCTGTTTCTATTACTTATTATGATTATACTTGAAAGCAATGTGATATAAGGGGAGAGGTGCAGAGCAGGTAATTTTAACAGAGAAAAAGCAAATGAGACCTGGAACATTATGTGTGTATATGCAGGAGGTCAGGGGATGGGAGAACCCCTAGGGAAAGGGTCACTATCTAAGGTACCTATGTGAAGAAGTGAAAGCTGAAAGTAGATGGCGGGTTGGAAATAAATGCCATATTCTTTGCAAATGTGTCTGGGGATGTTTTGATAAGCTAACATATTAGGTAATTTTGTAGAACAGAACTTAAGCATAGTATGATAGTGGGCTTCCAGCTTAATAAGATTCTAATGCTGTTGTTTGAATATATGATATCATCATGGTTAAAATGTAATATTCATTCCATTTATGCAATCTCTTTCCCCTGTATGTTTGTGCTTTCCAACATGGTAGAATAAGAAAATAAATAGCTCAATAGCTTTTCCTCCAGATTTTTATCAGTTTGGAGAAATAGGGTGATAATAAAAAAAAAATCTAACATTTATGAAGGGCTAAACAGGGGCTAGGCATCATGTTGGATACTTTATATACGTCATCTTGTTGTATCTTACATCTCTCCTTCAAGGAAAATATAATTATTTCTGTCTTATAGATGAGGAAATGAAGACCTGGAGTAAAGTCACTTGCTTGAAGTCACGTAGTTCATAAGAGTAAAATTACAGAGTCAAATCCCTGATGATCTAATTTCATAATCTTATTCTTTATATGATGTATTTGGAGAATCACAAAATTTTAGAGTCAAAAGAAATCATTGACCTTAAATATCTTCCCTTGAGAAGTTTTCTTAAATATTAATACCTGTCAAATAAATCAAAGTATGTCCCTTTCACTCAAACAAAAACCTGAAACAAAACAATACTTCCTGCCGTTATCACCTTTCTTAAAACTCTTCTCATGTAGCATCTCCATGCGTGACCTAGTTAATATGTTGCCCAGGGTAGAGTCACAAGAACAGGAGGAAATAGCTGAAATCTCTCAGACTAGAACAGTAAATCACTTCATCAACTTCCCCCATGGGGAGAAATGGATGGAGGAGGAACTCCTCTCTTTATTAGGTAGAATGAAGATGAGACCTACTGGCCACCTATCAGAAAAAGAATATTGGAAATTATTCATTGTTTTTCAGAATTAAAGTATGTCATTGGAAGTGTTTCCTTTGCTTTAGGTGAAGAGTCAAACAGCTGCCTATTTAAACAACTATATTATGTAAATCCCGCCTGGATCTCTTACAAGGATGTTGTGAAAACCTGCATCTCTTGAAACATGGTTGGAGGTTGCATCATGCTACAAATGATCTTATTACAAAAGTGTTTCTCAAAGTCTGATGCATTGAGGAAAAACCTGTGTATCTTGTTCAATTCAAATTCTGCAGTTCCAAAAAGTTCCCAGGTAATCCCAATGACGCTAACTCCTATTTTGGGTATGAGAGAACAAGACAAGACTGCATGTTTACCTGTCATTTATTGCTATCAAAGAGTTGTGAAAGTCCTTAAACAAATTTAATGCATTTGGCGTCATTTTTTTTTAAATAAGAATTTTCTGGAAATTATCTTGAAAATTTGTTCTTACTCCCAAGCCACTTGTTTTTTGTTCCTTACGATCTAATTCAACTTACCTTGCATTAACCCAAAGTATGTTTATTGGGTACAGAAAGTGAGTCTTGTCTGCAATACCTCTCTTCATACATGGACAGCTTGAAAAAAGGGACGGTGTCATCTTCATTTTGATATCCCATACAGAATCTAATGGATTAAAGGTACTCTGTATACTTTTTCTGAATGACCAAAAGAGAAATAAATGGCAACCAAGTGCTGTGTTTTGACTATATGTCCTCATCAATAGAAAGAGCAGTGTTAACCTGCATTAATGCAATAGAATTCTTATACAGTTTAAGCCAGATACCAGATTATGTTACTCTAAAACTTTAAAGCACTGTGCATATGCAACTGGTATTTATTACTGACTATATTACTAGAGTTCCTTAAAAGATTGAGGGCTGGAGATGGAAAATAGACACATTGTTTTAGAAGTTCAGTGAATACATCTCTTAGTTGTTAAAAATATCATGAAATAACACCTTGACATTTGAAGTTCAACAATTAGAAATTATTATGGTTTTAATTTAAGCTTTTTTTTTTTTTTAGAGGAAAGCCTCATAGTAAGTATATTCCGCAAGAGAACCCTATGTTCTATTCCCATGGACAAAGTCACTTTAAACCTTTTGTTCTAGTATCCCATTTGGTAAATGTCCCCATTTAACCTCAAAAGGGCCCTCATTTTGATGATAAATTATATAGGCACTCTGCTCATTAGATATATTTATAACTTGATGTGAAAGAATTTGTTTCATCCTTAGCCTGGGCATATAAGTTCTGAGTGAAGCAAGGCAGAAAGAGATATCCTAATGGGTCTATTTGAATGGGGCAGAAAGCATGAGGTTTGTGTAATCTGAAAAAAAAAATATGGAGGGAATAACCAAAGACCAATAACTTTAGTGAGATAGTGAATACCCACGTGGCCTTCATCAATTCTTGGCTAAGAGACCACTTTGTTATTTAGTGTCTAGGGCATAAGGTGACTATTTACTTGAGATTTGTAAGAGGGGGTATTTATTTAGAAAGGTTTGGAAATCAATATGTCTCTGAGGTTTGCCATTAGAGTCATTCAATTACTAACACAGATAATTGCAGCATTAATCTGCCTCTGCAATTTGGAGAAGAGACCAAACACAGAATGATTGATTTTAAAGAAAAATAAAATCAAAGGGATATGGCATTTATTCTTCCAGTAAATAGATTTCTAGTACAAAAACCCAGGGTCCATTTGGTTATGAAGAAGTGTAATGAAATATTTAAGTAGACACATACATATTTCTTTGTAGATACTCCAGTTCTTGGAAGGAACAGAAAATACTACATAGTCACAAATATTTCATTAACAGTCAGAGAAGAACAAGATTAAAATCAGGGTTTTGTTGGTACTGGATGGATGGTGGGATCAAATTGTAAACTTAACCTTGACATTCTGCCACATTTGTGTTGCCGTGAGCTACGGGATCTGCCATAAGAATTTATTAACCTCTCTCTTTGAGAGAGGCTTTTTCCCTCTTAATGTTTTTAATTTAATTAAAATTTAATTTCTCTACACAAATATTTCACTGGCTGTTTAAGTTTTCAAGTTTGGATTGAAACACTAGGAACATAATAAGGTTCTTTCAGCAAATGATGGCTCTTGACAGTTGACTTAACTAAGGGCTATTTCCTTCAGGAGAAACCACCCAGAACATACTAGATTCTCTATGGATTCAGAAAACATTACCTCTTCCCCAAAGATATGATGTCCTGGTTCTTGAAAGCAGACTCAGGACAGTATAGTGAGGGTCATGCACATGAGATTTTTTTTTCACAGAGTGTCACTCAGTAGCCTTGGGTAGAGTGCAGTGGTGTCATTGTAGCTCACTGCAACTTCAAACTCCTGGGCTCAAGCAATCCTCCTGCCTCAGCCTCCTGAGTAGTAAGGACTACAGGCACTAGACCAAACACCTGGCTAGTTTTTGTCTTTTTATAGAGATGGGCTTTTGCTCTTTCTTAGGCTTGTCTCAAACTCCTGAGGTTAAGTGATCCACCTGCCTCGAACTCCCAGAGTGCTAAGATTACAGACTTCTGAATTCTAGAAGCAACTTAATGTTTTGTTTAAGAAAACTTAATTTCAAATAATTTTAGGTTTAGAGGAGAAGTATAAAGATAACATGCAGTATTAATAATATCCATCCAGCTTCCTCTGATTTATGCATCATACAAACCCATTGTATATTTATTGAAATTAATGTGGATGCTCAATACTGATAAGTAGACAGAATGCTTTATTTGAATTTTACCAGTTTTCTCATAAATGCCCTTCTTCTATTCTAAAATATGGTCTAGCATCCCACGGTGCATTTAGCTATCACGTCTTCTCAGTCTCCTGCAGTCTTCCTTTTCATGACCTTGATTCTTTTAAGAGTACTGGCTGGTCATTTTGCAAAGTGACTTTCTTTTTTTTTTTCTTCTTCTTTTTGTAGAGACAGAGTCTCACCCCATGGCCCTCGGTAGAGTGCCATGGCTTCACACAGCTCACAGCAACCTCCAACTCCTGGGCTTAAGCGATTCTCTTGCCTCAGCCTCCCGAGTAGCTGGGACTACAGGTGCCCACCACAACGCCCGGCTATTTTTTGGTTGCAGTTTGGCCGGGGCCGGGTTTGAACCCATCACCCTCGGTATATGGGGCCAGCGCCTTACTGACTGAGCCACAGGCGCCGCCCCTACAAAATGACTTTCAATTTGAATTTATTTAATGCTTTCTCATGACTTTCCTGGATTCGTTATTCTGGGGGAAGACTACCACAGATGTGAGGAGCACTTTCATCACATCAATGTGACTTATTGCAGATGTTGTTAGTTTGACCATTTGGTTAAGGTGGTGTCTTCCAGCTTTCTCAATTTTAAAGTTATGGACTTTCATTTCATGTTCTGTTTGTTACAAGTGAGTCACCAAATCCAGCTCACACATCAACAAATGGTTTTTGAACAAAGAAAGGAGTTCCCACCTTGAGTCTGGGTTGTGGTCATGTCGTAGAAGCCAATGCTATAGGATAGAGTGACCAGAGTCTCTTTGAAAGGAACATGAAAGATATTTGATTTCTTTTAAGCCAATCCAAAACTCACAGAGTCTAAGTCATGTAACAGTAGAGAGAACTTCAAGCAAAAATTTAACAGAGGTTGCCTATGACTGTTATAACTTATTGGATAACAAGAAGCTCAGATTTGTTTTTACATCTTTTTGGTATATATAAAGAAAAGAATGAAAACTTTTGTTCCTATTAATAGTCTACAACACATGTGAACAAACAAGGAAACGAGGGCATCAATGCAGCCTGCAGCAACCTACACACACCAAGCACACTCCATGGCCAGTGGAAGGGGCAGAAGTAATGGTGGGTGTGAAGTTAGCAAAGAACGTCCACTACATTGGGGTCAGGGTGGGTAGGAAGTAAAGATCAAAGGAAGAAAAAAATAATAAACCTGTAGGATCAATTACTTGGGAGGAAGGGGAAAGTTATGAAACATAAGAGGCTAAATAATTAGGGGTGAGGGTTAAAATTTGCTGGCCACTCTTGGTAACTCTTTAAAACCTTTCTAGATGCTTCCAACAATACCCAGAAGAAAAAAGCAAAGAGGGAGGGAGGTGGGCATGGCAGTAGCTAAAGCTCTGCTTTTGTAAGTAGGGACAAGAGACTCTAAATAAATCAATTACCCAGTGAAAGTGAGAAAAATTTATTTGTATTATATATAGTGTTATGTACTTGTTAAAAATCAAGCTTATCACTTTGTCACACCTCATGTATTTTTTCATTAGTAATATCATGACCTTCAAACTCTGCATGTACTTGTAGGCTCACAAAGTTTCAGATTCTTTCCTGCAGTGACTGTTTTTGCTGAGGAAATTCTAAGGCTTAAAAACGATTTTAAAATAACAGCCAAAAGTCTAGCAAGATAATAATGGAAAACTATTTAATTGGAGACACATTTGGATGGATTTTCTTTTCATTCAATAAGTCTAGCCACTCTCCAAATTTCAGAGTAAAAATGTGCCATGCCTTCCTAGAGGTGTTGGACATTCATTTAAGGTATTAGTATTATATTCTTTGATACTCAACCCAAGGTGAGTACACAAAGTGTTTACATTCTAGAATATATAAATAAACCACTTAAAACAAGGTATATATTTTGGTTGGTTTACCTAGAAATAGAGAAGGATAGATGTTCATCATTCACAATCATATGTCCTATAGCCATTACTGCTTCTAACTAAATTATTTCTACTCATAAGCAAATGATTATACTTGGGCAACAGAGAAACTCTGCTCACACAAACACACAGAAGTGATATTTAATAATATTTAAAATGGATAGCCAAGGCATGTGAAAGAAAGACAAATCCCACAGTGCTTGAAATGAGTACAATCATAGTGGTAGGTAAGGTGGGTGCAGGGGGGATCATTAGGTATTCAGACTCAGAAGAGATTCTAAGAATACAACTATGGATGAAAGATAGCCAGGATAGTAGAGATTTTCTCCTTGTGTCAGCCTGGAGCCTAAATACCACCTAACCTCATTAAAAAAAAAAAAAAAAGAAAGAAATAAACCAATCTCTCAACAACAACAACAAAAATAAACAATTATAATAGCCTTTTCTTTCTTCTTGTCTTGACGGGACTTTGAAATAAATATAAGTTCAGTCATTCAATGTCTGTATGGGAGCCTATTCTACATTACCTATGTGGTGTAAGAACCCCAAAGGAGCAAATAAACATTACATCTGGAAGTGCATTGAAGTTCCTGAGATTCTTTTTCTTTTGAACTGCAGAGTATGAAAGGGGTGCAGTGATTTTGTTACCTGGATGAATTGAATAATGCTGGTGTCAGTGCTTTTACTGTGCCTGTCACACGAGTAGCAGTCTATGCTATGTTTTTACTCTTCACTGCCTTCCTAGCCTTCTCTATTCTTAATTTTGGATGTCATTTACACCACTATATGGCCATGGGTGCCTCTTATTTAGTTCCCCTTATTAGTGAGAGCATGAGGGATTATGTGATATACATATCATGGAGTCCTACTCAGCCATAAAAAAGAAATGCAATAATGCCTTTTCTAGCAAGTTGGATGGAACTGGATGCTTGCATTATCCTAAGTAAAATTCCCAAGACTCTCCACAGAAATCACCCTCTTTAAATGCTTTGATATTTTAGGCTATAATAAACTCATATAGAATACAAAATTACAAGTTCAACAGAAGCACAAGCACAATTACAGACTATATGAGGAAACAAACTATTAAGAGAAAGAGTCCACACACAAACAAAAATAGCACAAAAACTGAGAATAGCTGAATTGTACAATAGTAACTGGAATATAATGTTGACAGGGATATTTTGAAGGATTAGAAACTAAATCAAAAGAATAAAGACATATCTGGAGCCCCGTGTTTATTTCAGCAGAATTCACAACAGCCAAGCTATAGAATCTGTGTCCGTGGACAGATGAATGGGTGAAAAAGTGTGTGTACACAAAACGCAGAGTCACACACACACACACACACTGAGGGTGCCACAAATTTATACACATTTTAAGAAAGGAAAGGAAAAAAACTGTATTTAAATTGAAGTACTCAATAGGTACCAATAACAAAAAAAGAATACAATTTACATTGAGCACATCCTATAATTGCAGAAGTCAGACATGACTTTAGAATTACAAATTTAATATAGTTTTCTTCTCGCTTAAAATATGTATACATTTTTTGGCATCCACTTTATATAATGGAATACTAGTTAGCCTTAAACATGAAGTAAATTCTGCCATTTGCAGCCATATGGATTAGCCTGGCAGACATTGTGTTAAGTAATCCAGGAACAGAAAGACAGCAGGATTGCACTTAAAAGTGAATATTTAAAAGGTTGAACTCATACATGCAGAGAGTAGAATTGTGGTTGCCAGGGGCTGGCGTTGGGGAAAGGTGGGAGGTACAAATAAAGAGATGCTGATCAAAAAGTACAAAATGTTCATTGGAACAAATTAATAAATTCTGGAGATCTACACATAGTAGTTGTAGTTAATAATAATGTACAGATAGTAGCTGTAGTTAATAATAATGTACACATAAATGTTTCTAAGGGTAAATCGTAAATCCCATAAAACATTATAATTAGTGTGATTTAATATGTTAATTAGGTTGATTTAATCATTTTACAATGTATACATATATCAAAATACATACACTGTAAATATACACAGTTTTTATTTTTCAATTGTGTCTCATAATAAAGCTGAGAAATAGAATCTGACACTATGAAATAAATATAGATAAATTTTCAATAGAAAAACACTGAATTTCAGGTGGCGCCTGTGGCTCAAGGAGTAGGGCTCCAGCCCCATATACCAGAGGTGGTGGGTTCAAACCTGGCCCCAGCCACAAGCAGCAAAAAAACAAAAAAATAAAAAAAAGAAAGAAAGAAAAGCACTGAATTTCTAAACATAAAAAGAGTTGAAAATTTTTAAAAATCTGTAGGCAGAAAAAAGCAAGCTGAGAACCCTATTCATGAATTAGAATATTGATAGGAGAAGATTAAGAGAGGATAACACAAAGGAATAGATATGAAAACACGAAGAAGAAGTTAAGAAACTTGGAGGGCAGTAGATGATCCAACATACTATACACTAAGCTGCATAAGAAAAAAAGGATGAAATATTTTTGACAGGGGTTGTTATTTGAAGAGTAATTCTTTATGAATCTTTTATTAACTGAAGAAAGACACTAATGCCAAACAACATAAATAATAATGAATCCACACCTGGAAACTTTATGAAATAATTGCATAATGTCCTGGGCAAAGAAAATGTGATTGATTAGGAAAGCACAAAGCAAAAATATTTTTATACATAATACCTTCAAAATAACCGAAAATGAAATGATATACTTCCTCCCAATATATCATCAAAATAAATGATTGAGATTAAGAGTGTCTGATTTTAATTTTAGAACAAAACGAAGTTGACTATCCCAATGATTATTGCTTGATTAAAAGTATATCTCCTCCCAGCTAATAAATCAGAGCCTCCGATGAAATTCTTTCGAAAATGTGAAGTCCTTCTTGTCCCATAGAATTTTCTCAAATTGTCAATAAGATGTGGAACGGCCACTTAGGCAACACTCTTGACTCTTTCATGCCCACTTTAACTTAGGGATGTATGTAACTGTCAGTCTTATATATATTGAACTTCTTTGTAATTTTTTCTCAGAAGATAAATTTATGAAGTTTTCTTTTAAAGTATTAATACCAAAATTTTGTGCTATTTCTCCTTGTGAATGTTTTGCCTGCCCTTTCATTTCCAATGATCCTAGACAGACTTATTTTGGATGGGTAAGAATAGATTATTACCAAGAGTACAGCAGGCCTAGTTCTTCTTCTTGATCATGTCTATTGTTGACCAGTTTGTTCCAGTCCCTTGGGTGGTCAAGTTATAGAGGTTCTACTGCATATTAGGTAGATCATCATGCTGATGGCAGGATGGAGGATTCTTTGGAAGGCATATTTTCTTAATAAAATAGTTTTAGGAGAGGAAAAAACTTCATAGAATGCTAAAAAAATTCATAGATTTATTTATAATGCATTGAGGTTTTTTTCATGTTTTACTGAAACCATGTGCTATTCTCAGAATAGAGTCACAGAGTGGACATTATAAATATAACAACCCAAATTATCTCAATTACTTTAAATTCTAATAACCTGTAAAGTCTTTTTCTATACACATGCAAATATTTGATGAGCCAAAACTGATGAGGGGATTAGACAATATCAACACAGGAAAAGTGAAATAATAAAAGCCTGTGAATCAGATCATTATAGAAACCAAGCTGAATAATTCAGCCTCTTACCATAGTGTTTTCCTAGTCTTTTTTTAAAAGCTTAAATTATTAATTCTCTCCTGCTTTTCTAGCTAGACACCATCATATGGATACAAATGTCTACATATAAAAATATTTTCTGAATGAATGACTTGTAGAAAATAACACATTTCATAATCTAATCTTTAACTTAGCAGCAATTAGTAATTGATGACTGTGAGGCCAAGAATATATAATACATATGATAGGAAAGATTTTAAAGAGGTATTGCAGAGATTAATTAGCTTGATTTAGCCATTCCACAATATATGAATACATCAAAACTTCATGTAGCATAAAATAAATATATAAAATATAAATATATAAAATAAATATATAAATATATATTTTATTTGTCAATTAAAAATGGCAATACCTGAAGTGCATTTTACAAGGGTATATGTGAAACTTAGTAAATGTGGAATGTAAATGTCTTAGCACAATAATTAAGAAAATGCCAGGAAGGCTATGTTAACCATTGTGATGATAATGTGTCAAACGGTCTATGAAACCAGTGTATGATACCCCATGATCATATCAATGTACACAGCTATGATTTAATAAAAAATAAAATAAATAAAATAATTAAAAAAGGCAATGCAACTAAACAAAAAAAGAATAATAATCTACTGAGGAACTTGTCCTGTTTCTACTAATGGATTTTCCTTAGGAGAAAATATTGGGTCAATAATAAAAAAGACTTTACTGAATGCTAGAGGATACAAATACAACATAAGTTAAGGCTCAAATGGAAACTACGATCTAGAAAAGTCCATGAAATTGATGAATAAGCACAATTAAGGGTCCAGATCTCTGGTTTTTCACTGTGATAAAGACTGGCTATTACTCATAAATCTGCAGACTTTATAAATACCAACAATAGCCAAGCTGAAAAAACAATCAAAGGCTCTAGTCCATTTACAGTAGTGCCAAAGAAGATGAAATATTTGGGCGTTTACCTGACAAAGAACTTGAAAGATCTCCATAAAGAGAACTATGAAATGCTAAGAAAACAAATGGCTGAAGATATTAACAAATGAAAAAACATACCATGTTCATAGCTGGGAAGAATCAACATTGTCAAAATGTCTATACTACCCAAAGTAATATACAATTTTAATGCAATCCCTATTAAAGCTCCATTGTCATACTTTAAAGATATCGAAAAAATAATACATTGTTTTATATGGAGTCAGAAAAAAACCTCGACTAGCCAGGACATTACTCAGATATAAAAACAAAGCAGGAGGAGCTACCAGACCTCAGACTAGACTATAAATCGATAGTGATCAAAATAGCATGGTACTGGCACAAAAACAGAGAGGTAGATGTGTGGAATAGAATAGAGAACCAAGAAATGAACCCATCTACTTACCAGTATCTGATCTTTGACAAGCCAATTAAAGACATTCAATGGGGCAAAGATTCCCTATTTAACAAATGATGCTGGGTGAACTGGCTGGCAACCTATAGAAGACTGAAACTGAACCTACACCTTTCACCTTTAAGATAGACTCTCACTGGATTAAAGATTTAAACTTAAGACAGGAAGTTCAGGGAAAACTATTGAAAGGATCAGCCTGGGCGATTATTTTATGAGGAGGACCCCCCCAGGCAATTGAAGAAGCATCAAAAATACACTACTGGAACCTGATGAAACTAAATAGCTTCTGCACAGCCAAGAACACAGTAAGTAAAGCAAGCAAATAGCCCTCAGAATGGGAGAAAATATTTAAAGGATATGTCTCTGACAAAGGTTTAATAACCAGAATCCACAGAGAACTCAAACATATTAGCAAGAAAAGAACAAGTGATCCCATCTCAGTCTGGGCAAGGGACTTGAAGAGAAACTTCTCTGAAGAAGACAGGCACAAGGCCTACAGACATATGAAAAAATGCTCATCATCCTTAATCATCAGAGAAATGCAAATCAAAACTACTTTGAGATATCATCTAACTCCAGTAAGATTAGCTCACATCACAAAATCCCAAAACCAGAGATGTTGGCGTGGATGTGGAGAAAAGGGAACACTTCATTGCTGGTGGGAATGCAAACTAATATGTTCCTATTGGAAAGATGTTTGGAGAATACTTAGAGATCTAAAAATAGACCCGCCATTTGATCCTATAATTCCTCTACTAGTTATATATCCAGAAGACCAAAAATCACAGTATAACAAAGATATTTGTACCAGAATGCTTATTGCAGCCCAATTCATAATTGCTGAATCATGGAAAAAGCCCAAGTACCCATCAACTCATGAATGGATTAATAAATTGTGGTATATGTACACCATGGAATATGCAGTTGTAAAGAAAGATGGAGACTATACCTCTTTTATGTTTACATGTATGGAGCTGGAAAATATTCCTCTTAGCAAGGTATCTCAAGAACGGAAGAAAAAGTACCCAATATACTTAGCCCTAATATGAAACTAATTTATAGCTTTCATACGAAAGCTATAACCCAATCTCAGCACAAGAATATGGGAAAAGGGGCAAGGGAGGGGAGGGGAGAGGAGAGGATGGATGGAGGAAGGGTAATTAGTGGGTCCACACCTATGGTGCATCTTAGAAGGGTAAAGGTGAAATCTACTAAATGTAGAATACAAAAGTCTGAACACAATATCTAAGAAAATGCCACAAAGGCTATGTTAACCAGTTCGATGATAATATTTCAAACTGTATATAAAATCAGCACATTATACCTCATGATTGCATTATTATACACAGCTACGATTTAATAAAAATAAATAAATAAAAATAAAAGGCAATTTGCCTCCCAAACTACCCCATTCCTCCTTGGTGTAAAGTACATAACACTTACCAATCTCTTGGACAGTTTTAGATAATTTAATGTAGACAAGATTAATATCTTTCTCTTCCATTCTTGGCCCATTAATAAACCAAACCCTCGTGTAATCCTGCATGCTTCCCTTATGTTAATCTTCCAGATTAATTCAAATGATAGAGTGGAAAGTCACCAAAGCCCTTGGTGACATGTAAGCCGCTACATAGAAGGAAGTCATGCCACCTGTTTAACACTGTATTTGGATCTTATCTAACCATGCAATAAACATCACTTAATTTAAATCACAAATATTTGAAGGTCTGTTTGTTAAGGCAGTTATGTGCTCTAAATAATACAATTAACACAATAAAGGTCCTGCATCTCCTGGGAATGCATATAGACATAGTCACATGAATACACACAAGTATGTAGTCACATATATATATTTTATATGTATGTGTACATAAGCTCAAATATCAATGAATAATTTAAGAACTCATTATAAATTATTCATTGACATAAAGTCAAGAATTCTTTTGTATAATTAGTGCATTTTCTCCATGAAAATAGACGTATGTGGAAAGATAAATTTTAATTCAGACATTTCTTTGGAGAGCCTGGAATAAGAAAGGAAGAGAATACAATAATTGATGTGAAAGAGCAGGAAGATAGATACTCGTGGTTTAAAGCTCTTAGGGAGCATAATTACTGAGAGCTCACTAGAAAGATTAAAAAAAACTTTTGTTTTGAAATAAAATGTAATTAATCACACTTCATAAGGCACACAAGAAAAACAGAGGCAATCAAAATGTTGTACTATCAAAGGAGTAAGGAACTCAAGAACTTAAGCTCGCAAACCACATCAGCGCTCTCAAGTGAAAACAAGGTAATAAGGTCAAGAAGGTAGGAAGCAAATTGAATAGAAATGCTAAAATTAAAGTGTAGGGTAGCGCCTGTGGCTCAAAGGAGTGGGGTGCTGGTCCCATATGCCAGAGGTGGCAGGTTCAAACTCAGCCCTGGCCAAAAAAGAAAAAAAATAATAAAATTAAAATAAAATTAAATTAAAGTGTCATTATCATGGGTATTGTAACCAGAGAGCCAGGGTTGTTCTTTATCTCAGTTTAGTTATCTTTATTTATGCATTGTGATTTTAACTATGTCATAACGCTAATCTTAAGTTTATTTATGTAGCTAACTTTCTATACCTTTCCTTATTTCTCTCCTATTCATAACATAAGGAGATTATTTTTTCCCCACTAGGAAATGGGGATGGTGTATCCCTTCCCAGGATGTTCCTCTAAACCAGTGATTCTCAACCTTCCTAATGCCGCAGCCCTTTAATACAGGTACTGTGGGTCCTGACCCACAGGTTGAGAATCGCTGCTCTAAACCACCCTTAATATAATTGTCTGAACAAGACCTGTAGAGTAGTTTCAGTAGGGACTTAGACAAGTAAATAAATTAGAAAAAATTAGGTATTGATAAAACAAATAGCACTTGGTGACTGAGTGGATGGAGTTGGTTAAGGAAACAAGGGATTTGAGATTATGTCCAGATTCTGATTTGGGTGACTTGACATTTGGTGGTGCAATCTATTGCATTTAGAGAAAAAAATTTTGGTGAGAAAGATGATTTCATTTTTGGACACAATAAAATTCCTTTAATTGTGAGCTATCCAACTGAAGGTATCAAGAAAACAATTAGAAACGAATAGAAAACTTAGGAAAGGCTGGGGACAAAAACATGAATTTGTAAGCCACAGATCTATGGTAATGTGGCAATGGGAGAGGATTTTCTCACCTACAGACGATGTGAGGATGATTTTTTTAAGTGACTAGGAAAAATACCAGCATTTAAGACCTGGGAAGAACAATCATAAATTGACAAAGATTAAAAATTCTGAAAATATCAAATATTGGTAAGTATACAGCACAATAGTATATCAGAAAGTCTTACCTAACACTGGTGGAAGAAAAACTGATCTAAGTAATTTAAATACCCAATTTGGAATTATTTTGTTAAGCTAAATGTATTTATATCTTATGATTTAGCACTTGTAGGGCTACCTACATTGATAGTACATACCTAAAAGAAGTGTTTGCATATGTGTACCAGATCTCATGTATAAAAACATTCATAACATTGTTGGTAAAAGCACAAATAAGAAAAAGAATTTGCTGTGTTCAATCTATTAAGAGTCGAGTATAAATGTCTTAACACAACAATTAAGTAAGTGAGGTGAAGGCTATGTTAACCAGTTTGATGTAAGCATTCCAAATTGTATATAAAATCAGCACACAGCACCTCATAAATGCATTAATGTACACAGTTATGACTTATTAAAAGAAAAGGAAATGAACTTAAAAAAACTCAAGCATTTATCTATGCAAAAATTAATGAAATATAAAATCTCAATAACATAAAGTGAAGATTAGTTTGCCATGAATGAATATCAAAATACATTTGAGTTTTAGGAGGAAAAAAAGATTAAGAAACTGCCGTATGCTGCCATCACTATAAAACTGAAAGCACACAGAACTTTCAAAATGTTACTAGGGACACATATATTTACATATACAAACACTATTTTAAAAAACAGGGCTTTATTACTCCCCCAAATCAGAATGAAATTTAACCTTTCTAGGAGAGAGAAAGATATAAATGAATTACATATTATTTTATATGGATGAAATATTTGTTATTAAAAGCATACTTTTAAAATGAGCTGAGAAGACTAGTTAGAGCTTAAAAGTAAATTGAAAAAGTGCTATGAGAGAAGTAAGGCCAAAAAGTTGGTGAATACTATAGGGTGTCACAAAGGTCACTATCCATAGGAAAAATTAACAAACTCATATTTCATATTATGTTCTATTTTATATCTTTTATTTATATATCAAAACATAGAGAAATATTTTGTACAATTTTCTAATGAATCATTTGTAAATAAAAATACATTTAGCTAGAATTTTCCATTTTCCCAATGCATGTCTGTATGGTAACCTTTGGGACATGCTGTATGATGGGATGCAGTATCCACAGACTGAAAATATTTTTAAACTAAGGATTAGTTTACTCTTAAAAGTTGTAAGTACTTGAAAAGGCTCAGAACATGTCACTGCAAATATGTCACCTTGGCATCCTGAGTATTTTAAGATGAAAGAAATTGAGAAAATGGCAGAATCAGAAAGGTCTTTCTGACCTTCTCCTGCCCTTATCTGCTGGAATAGGACATGAAAGCAAGAAAGACTTCCCCTCTCTCCTTTTCCCCTGGGGTGGGTATTTGAACAAACATTACCTAAACATACATGGGATGATACCAAGCAGACAGAAATAGCTGGGAGGCAGCGAGTTTAACATCCATTTTATGAGTCTTGTAGGGCTTTAGAAATTAAGGAGAAGGAAATGAGGTCAGAGAAATTGTATCCATAACTTCCAGTTTTGGTGGAGATTCAGGAGTTAAACATCGGGAATAAGGACTGTTTTAGAATCAAGAGTGGAACCATGTGACACAATTCATCCTCGCAACTTTTTGTTTCTAATTTTCTAAAGCCCTTTCTGGAGCAAAGATATTTTTTATCTTGACCCTCTGTGAGTAGCCACACTCAATAGTTGACATTCAACAAAAACTGGGGCTTGCCAAAAAAGGATGTAAAGTGAACTCCCCTCTTCCCACTTAATGTAAAATAAACAATAAGTGAACTGTACATTGTGTTATCAGATAGGAATTATTTTTTATTATTTTTTTTTAACACCTGGCTATTTTTGTTGCTGTTGGTGTTGTTGTTGCAGTTGTCATTGTTTTTTTTTTTTCTTAAATGTTTTTTTTTTTTTTATTGTTGGGGATTCATTGAGGGTACAATAAGCCAGGTTACACTGATTGCAATTGTTAGGTAAAGTCCCTCTTGCAATCATGTCTTGCCCCCATAAACTGTGACACACACCAAGGCCCTACCCCCCCTCCCTCTTTCCCTCTTTCTGTTTCCCCCCCCATAACCATAATGGTCATTAATTGTCCTCATATCAAAATTGAGTACATAGGATTCATGCTTCTCCATTCTTGTGATGCTTTACTAAGAATAATGTCTTCCACGTCCATCCAGGTTAATACGAAGGATGTAAAGTCTCCATTTTTTTTAATGGCTGAATAGTATTCCATGGTATACATATACCACAGCTTGTTAATCCATTCCTGGGTTGGTGAGCATTTAGGCTGCTTCCACATTTTGGCGATTGTAAATTGAGCTGCAATAAACAGTCTAGTACAAGTGTCCTTATGATAAAAGGATTTTTTTCCTTCTGGGTAGATGCCTAGTAATGGGATTGCAGGATCAAACGGGAGGTCTAGGTTGAGTGCTTTGAGGTTTCTCCATACTTCCTTCCAGAAAGGTTGTACTAGTTTGCAGTCCCACCAGCAGTGTAAAAGTGTTCCCTTCTCTCCACATCCACGCCAGCTTCTGCAGTTTTGAGATTTTGTGATGTGGGCCATTCTCACTGGGGTTAGATGATATCTCAGGGTTGTTTTGATTTGCATTTCTCTAATATATAGAGATGATGAACATTTTTTCATGTGTTCGTTAGCCATTCATCTGTCGTCTTTAGAGAAAGTTCTATTCATGTCTCTTGCCCATTGATATAAGGGATTGTTGGCTTTTTTCATGTGGATTAATTTGAGTTCTCTATAGATCCTAGTTATCAAGCTTTTGTCTGATGGAAAATATGCAAATATCCTTTCCCATTGTGTAGGTTGTCTCTTTGCTTTGGTTATTGTCTCCTTAGCTGTACAGAAGCTTTTTAAAAATATATATAAAATATATTAGGAAATAGAAAAATATGAATCAATTTTATTATAGAGCAAAAAATTTTTGAAAAAATGATGGAATTGAAAAAATTTTATTTTATATACAGTATTATTTCACAAAGTAGATTAACCACAGCAGAAAAGTGGATTATTGAATGGAAACATAGGTCAGTAGAGAAGACACAGATTGGGACACAGAAAAGAGAAGAGAAAAGAAACTTAAAGAATTCACGTACAATGGAAATGTTAATTTACACGTAGCTGGGGGTTGGCTTGGAGAAGAAAAAGTGGAGCAGTTGCAATATTTGTGGAATATAGCTAGTGATTCTCCAAATATGATTACAGACCTCAATCCACAGATTTAAAAAGCTCCACAATGGCTCGACGTCCATATCACAGTGGTTACGGCACCAGCCATATACATCAGAGCTGGCATGTTCGAACCCAGCCTGGTCCAGCTAAAACAACAATGGCAACTGCAACAAAAAATAGCTGGGCATTGTGGCTGGTGCCTATGGTCCTAACTGCTTGGGAGGCTGAGGCAAGAGAATCACTTGCCTAAGAGTGAGGGGGCTGTGAGCTGTGATGCCACAGCACTCCACTGATGGTGACATAGTGAGACTGTCTCAAAAAATAAAATAAAATAAAATATAAATAAAAAGCTCCACAAACACTATGTCATATTCATCAAAACTAATGAGACAGATGCTAATTTTTGTGAAGCCCTGGAGCAGCTGAGGTGCTAAATACACAGGCCAACTCTTTCCCCCCTAGAACAAGCTGTAGAACAGAAAATCAATGGCATCTGCCTCGTCAAGCTGATGGCCTCACAGGGACTATGCCCTGCAGGACACATCAAAAACCCAAGACTGGCAGGACCAAGCCCAGCCTCTGGGGAGCGCTCTTGGATAAGCTGGGGCAATGGCTGAAAACCAGCCCCTTCTCTCCCATAAGTGAATGTGGGAGGTCGATATCTCTTCCTGATCATAAACGACCACACCAAATACAGGATATCTAGAGAGAAGGTGTTCTCAGTACTCCTCCTGGCTTCTGTGAATTTGCTTTCCCATTGTCTTGGAGTAGAGGAGTGCTACAATTAGTTGTTTTTATTTGATTGTTTCATTTTTCACAAAGGTAATTTGTCCATGCATAGTTGTTGATAGAGTGTGTCTGTAGGCATTAGGAGATCTCACAGGTGTCTTAGACCGTCTTGGTCATGGCCCACTTTGTGAAATGTGACTTAAAGATTTATAAAAACTAAAAGCTTAAGGGTAGCCAGAATGCTTTTAAATAAAGATAACGATACAAGAATATTTTTTCCACTAGATATCAAGAATATTAATTGCAGGAATATTAATTGTAGGAATTTCAAGAAAGTGACATACTGTTCAGAAATAGAAAAAGCAATCAAAATAACAGAATTAATGGCCCAGAATTAAGACCCATGCAACATGTAGGTATTTGATACACAGGGTGGCCATAAAGTTTTGTGCAATTTAAAATAGTTGCCACAAAATAAAATTGACATGAAAAGAAGTGTGAAGGTCAGTCTTTAAAACAATGGTGCTGGATGATACTATAAGCATATGGGGGGGAAAGAAACTGACTCTATTTCACCAGTTATGCAAAATTTCATTTTGGATTATAGCAAATTGAATTGTAAAAGGAGAAAAATAAGCATCTAGAATAGTGGTTCTCACCCTTCCTAATCCCGTGACCCTTCAAAACACTTCCTCATGCTGTGGTGACCCCAAGCATAAAATTATTTTTGTTGCTACTTCATAACTATAATTTTACTACTTTTATGAATCTTAATGTAAATATCTGACATGCAGGATGTATTTTCATTGTTATAAAGGGGTCACAACCCACAGGCTGAGAACCGCTGATCTAGAAGTTAACATAAAAGCATTAATGCCTTGAAGTGTAGGGAAATTATTAAATATCATAGTAAAACACACTAAATTAAAAACAAACTAGTCAATTTGACCTTTTTAATGTTTTTTTTTTTAAAGTTTGGCATTAAGAGACATAGCTGGTAATCCACATATTGATGCAAAATATCTGTGTTATATATTCACAAGTAACTTGATTTTGGAACATGAAATGATCTCCTGTACAATAAGAAAAGACAAACTTATAGTTAAATGGATTAGATATTTGAATATGTACTTCACAATACTTACCCCCAAGAGGGCATACTGATGGCCAGTCAATAGAGTATTCACCTGCCCTGGAAAAGAGAAGATTAGCAATGAAAAGCAGACCACACCATTACCATACATCCCCAGAATGACGGAAAACTAAGAAGAAAACAGCACAGGATGACCATACGGAGCAATGAAAAATCCCTTACAGGGCGGCGCCTGTGGCTCAGTGAGTAGGGCGCCGGCCCCATATGCCGAGGGTGGCGGGTTCAAACCCACCCCGGCCAAACTGCAACAAAAAAATAGCCGGGCGTTGTGGTGGGCGCCTGTAGTCCCAGCTGCTCCGGAGGCTGAGGCAAGAGAATCGCTTAAGCCCAAGAGTAGAAGTTGCTGTGAGCCGTGTGGCGCCACGGGACTCTACCCGAGGGCGGTACAGTGAGACTCTGTCTCTACAAAAAAAAAAAAAAAAAAAAAAGAAAAATCCCTTACAACTCTAGGAGGAGTATAACTTTATAAAATTATTTAGAAATAATTTTATAGCATTTTCCAATGCCAAATAAACTTAAGTATAAATCCTATTGTTATAACTAGATAGCAAAGAACTACCAGTTTCATTACTTAGTATCTGTGTAAATGTTAAAGTGTACATATGTACACTGAACAATATGGGAAAAAATGTTCATGGAGCATTATTTATTATATCCCTTAATTAGAAATTACACATATAATTGTAATTGTAATATAAATTGAGCTATATTCGTACAACTGAATACACATATAAATGAATGAAGTTCATGAATTGCACCAACATTATGGTGAAAATGGAAAATTCTAGCTAAATGTATTTTTATTTACAAATTATTCATTAGAAAACTTTACAAAATATTTCTCTTTGTGTTGATATTTAGATATAAAAGATATAAAATATAACATAATATGAAATATAAGAAAGAAGCCAGGCCTAAAAGACTGCCATGTTATATAATTTAATTTATATAAAATTTACAGAACAGGCAAACTATAGAGTTTAGAAAACTGTGCTTATATCATAAAACCAAAGAAATGCAAGGAAATAGTTACCATGTCAATCAGATCGGGGACTGCCTTTGGAGGGAAGAGAGGGTTTAATGACAAGCAGGGCCATGAGAGAGTCCTCCGGATGCTGGCAACATTCTGTATGTTAAACTTTGTGTGTGTGTGTGTGTGATTTCTCTGCACATGTACATGTTATATGTACAAAAAATAAATTAATTAATAAAAATTTTAAAGTAATGTAGTTTATTAATATATGTTACAATTGCTTTATGAATTATAAAACCTACACAGGCAGGTATAAGACTTTTCCTTTAATTACTGTAACCAGTTTTAAGAAGTTTACCATCACCTAATACACATTTTCATAATAATTTTTACTATGTGAACAAATGTAAAAATCAATAAAAAAACACATGAGCATCAAGTTTTTCTTGGGTTTTAAAACTAATATAACTGAGGAGTGTAAATTCCTACCTGAGATCTTTCAGGTTTGCTATTTTGACCATTGTAAAATTAAATCGGGCAATTATGCCACCTTTTCTCCAACTGTTAAGTCAAGCCTATAATACGCATCTAACTCACTCTGAAGATCGATTTAAGAGGAGGCAATTTTCAAAACAAAGACTTAAATATGCCGTGGCCACAAAGATAACAGCTGCATAAATCCGTGATGATTATTAGAGTCCTTTACAAACAAATTACGGAAACTTATTCTGGGAATCAAAAAGATGAGCACACCTACTTGAAAACACCGCAGCTATTAAATTACAAGACATTAGCTACCGTACTTTGTCAACAGTAGTCCGAGAATAATTTCCATTTAAATATTTCTAGGCTGACAGCAAAAGCTTGGTCTTCACAGTACCTGAAGCTCCTAAAAACTATTATTTGAACCATGTTACCACGTATTTTCTCCCCCCCAAAAGATACTAGAAAATGTACCATAGAATTTATTTACAAGATATAACAAAAGCAAAAAGAAATAATTATTTAAAGAAAGGAAAAGAAAACTTTTAAAATAATTGATATAATTACTGTAATTAAATATTAAATATTCTGTTGCCATGTTGCGTTATACTTTGTAAGAACATTTGCTTCCAAAAATGTTTGTAGGATTGCTAAAGCATACAGGCAAAGTCCTTTACAATCAGTTATGTGAGAAGTTTGACTTATTTATATCATGCAAGGACTAATGGATCAGGACATAGGCGCTATTCATAGGCCAAGCTATTGCCCCCGATTATTTTTTGTGTCATTGAACAACTATTTCCCTAAGTCTCATTTTTTTCTTTGAGGCTCATTTTTTTCTTTGATCAAATGAGGTTGTATGGCAAGATAATGATTAAAGTTCTCCTTATTTCTAATAATCTACAAGTTGATTAGTATTAATATATATCAAGGGTCATCAAATTTTAAAGTTCCATGGAGTCAATATTTTAGATTATTTCTGTGGCAACTATTCAACTTAGCTACTGTCAAGTGAAAATGGCTATAGTCAATGTAATGAGCATGGCTGTGCTCCAGGTAACATTTTATTTGCAAAAACAAGCTAAGCTCTGGATTTGGCCCTTGAGCAGTAGTTGGCCAATTCCTGGAATATACAGACACATTATTAGTCTTCTGTAAAGGTTTTGGTCAAATTTGGGTATGGACGTGAACTTGAATACAGCAACTAATGAAACAGGCTCACAAACAAGACTAACTTTTGGGCTTGTTAGGAACCTGAATCTGTTGTACTTTCTCATTTACATCAAAATCCTCTGCCAATGTGCTTATTAATGAGGTTTTAAGATCTTATTCTGATTGGTTTGATTGAGAATCTGTCAGTATATAGGGAAGTCATGACATAAAGAAATTGGTAATAGGATCTTTATTTTATGCTGTAGCTTCTGTTATGTACAATACCTATGCTTAATACTCAATGTTAAGAGATCTTATTTTTACAGTTGAATAATCATCTGTAAATAAGATTAATGCATGCAACTCATGTGAATAAATCACGCTTCCCAATTTGGCTTTCCTCACAAGCAAGCTATATTTTGATCATTTAAAATTGATTATGTAAGGAGTGGAGGTACCTCAATTTAATGACAATATGTAATTTTAGTTTTTATTTTTTGTCTTTTCCCTGCCTATTTATTTCTAATAGTGTTTGCATTATAGACCATCTAAGAAATTAGAACTCCCTTAGAATTTTCCACATGAGAAAACTGAGCAGCGTCGCTTCATGTTTTTGTTTAGAGTATATAATTTTTTTAAGGTCTCAAGAGTAAAAATAGAAAAAACACAAACCCATATGGTACAATCATATCCAAACACTAATCCATAGCATTACTTCCACTGAAATAATTCCTTATTTAATTATAATTTTCATCTTCATATTGCTTTGGATATTCAAACAAACCACTAAAAATATGGCTCTAGGAAACAATCAGTAATCTTTTTGATTGTGTGAACCTAAGTATTAGAATACAAATGAATAAACTATTATATAATTTCAATACTAAAATATTCAGTAAAATATTCCAAATAGTGAAGAAGATATAAGCTCTTATTAGACTTCTACAGTGTACCCAATTGCTTTATACTTTACACACCAAATTCTGATTAGATTGCAGACCTAAGTATATTTTGATTATAGTTTATCAAATGATTTTCACAAATACAATCCCATGGAGTTTTGGAAAACATTCCTAAAATGTAAGATGGCGATTTTGTAAAGATTATTTCTCCCAGGTAATGTAGCCCTACTTGTAAAGATTCAGGATGTTTAGTTTTAATGGCATTCTGTAAGCAGGCCCATTAGTCTATGTGCTTTCTTGCAATACTCACCATTCTATCATACATAATTTATACTGTTGTTAAGTATTTATTGACTAATATTCCTTCTTGCTATTGAAGATTTATAGCACTAACACTCAGGAGTTCAGCATCCTCAGAGTAATAGTTAAGAATAAAGTTAATGCACTAGACAATTTTACAAGAAATATACATCACTTTTGTAGAATCAGTGTTTGGGGGATTCTTCTTTTATGAAGTCCTGTCTTATAAAATTCTCTTTGAAGACTGTTTCACATAAAGGCTGGTTCCCAGAAGTTACATTTTTTATATAAGATGAGGCATTGTACATGTTAGTCACCTCCCCACCCCGCCATTTTTCTTTGCTCTGGGTAGCTAGATTTGTATTTCCTTGTGACCACTTTTACCCAGACTTTGCAATTATTCACTCCTTAGACATGACCCAAAGGGAGTACATGTAGCTTTGCCAAGTGTTTTGGTGAAGTCCCTTCACAAAGAAACTGTATAACACACTCAATATGAAGTGTGTTCCGAAAGGAAACTTACTTTTCCCACAACGCAGATGGATCTGCAGGACGTGATGCTAAGTGAAAAAA